>NW_026608230.1:0-80746 GCF_029499605.1 Hyla sarda
GGGGAGGACATTACTTAGTCCAGTATTATTAGTAGGAGGACATTACTTAGTCCAGTATTATTAGTAGGAGGACATTACTTAGTCCAGTATTATTAGTAGGAGGACATTACTTAGCCCAGTATTATTAGTAGGGGGACATTACTTAGTCCAGTATTATTAGTAGGAGGACATTACGTAGCCCAGTATTATTAGTAGGGGGACATTACTTAGTCCAGTATTATTAGTAGGGGGACATTACTTAGCCCAGTATTATTAGTAGGGGGACATTACTTAGTCCAGTATTATTAGTAGGGGGAGGACATTACTTAGTCCAGTATTATTAGTAGGAGGACATTACTTAGCCCAGTATTATTAGTAGGGGGACATTACTTAGTCCAGTATTATTAGTAGGAGGACATTACTTAGTCCAGTATTATTAGTAGGGGGACATTACTTAGCCCAGTATTATTAGTAGGGGGACATTACTTAGTCCAGTATTATTAGTAGGGGGACATTACTTAGTCCAGTATTATTAGTAGGGGGACATTACTTAGTCCAGTATTATTAGTAGGAGGACATTACTTAGCCCAGTATTATTAGTAGGGGGACATTACTTAGTCCAGTATTATTAGTAGGGGGACATTACTTAGTCCAGTATTATTAGTAGGGGGACATTACTTAGTCCAGTATTATTAGTAGGGGGACATTACTTAGTCCAGTATTATTAGTAGGGGGACATTACTTAGTCCAGTATTATTAGTAGGGGGACATTACTTAGTCCAGTATTATTAGTAGGGGGACATTACTTAGCCCAGTATTATTAGTAGGGGGGACATTACTTAGCCAGTATTATTAGTAGGAGGACATTACTTAGTCCAGTATTATTAGTAGGGGGACATTACTTAGTCCAGTATTATTAGTAGGGAGGACATTACTTAGTCCAGTATTATTAGTAGGGGGACATTACTTTGTCCAGTATTATTAGTAGGAGGGACATTACTTAGTCCAGTATTATTAGTAGGGAGGACATTACTTAGTCCAGTATTATTAGTAGGGGGGACATTACTTAATCCAGTATTATTAGTAGGGGACATTACTTAGTCCAGTATTATTAGTAGGGGGACATTACTTAGTCCAGTATTATTAGTAGGGGGGACATTACTTAGCCCAGTATTATTAGTAGGGGGGACATTACTTAGTCCAGTATTATTAGTAGAGGGGACAATACTTAGTCCAGTATTATTAGTAGGGGGAGGACATTACTTAGTCCAGTATTATTAGTAGGAGGACATTACTTAGTCCAGTATTATTAGTAGGGGGACATTACTTAATCCAGTATTATTAGTAGGGGGGACATTACTTAGTCCAGTATTATTAGTAGGGGGGACATTACTTAGTCCAGTATTATTAGTAGGGGGGACAGTACTTAGCCCAGTATTATTAGTAGGGGGGACATTACTTAGTCCAGTATTATTAGTAGGGGGGACATTACTTAGTCCAGTATTATTAGTAGGGGGGACATTACTTAGCCCAGTATTATTAGTAGGGGGACATAACTTAGTCCAGTATTATTAGTAGGGGGACATTACTTTGTCCAGTATTATTAGTAGGAGGACATTACTTAGTCCAGTATTATTAGTAGGGAGGACATTACTTAGTCCAGTATTATTAGTAGGGAGGACATTACTTAGTCCAGTATTATTAGTAGGGGGGACATTACTTAGTCCAGTATTATTAGTAGGGGGGACATTACTTAGTCCAGTATTATTAGTAGGGGGACATTACTTAGTCCAGTATTATTAGTAGGGGGACATTACTTAGCCCAGTATTATTAGTAGGAGGACATTACTTAGTCCAGTATTATTAGTAGGGGGACATTACTTAGCCCAGTATTATTAGTAGGAGGACATTACTTAGTCCAGTATTATTAGTGGGAGGACATTACTTAGTCCAGTATTATTAGTAGGGGGACATAACTTAGTCCAGTATTATTAGTAGGAGGACATTACTTAGTCCAGTATTATTAGTAGGGGGACATTACTTAGTCCAGTATTATTAGTAGGGGGGACATTACTTAGCCCAGTATTATTAGTAGGGGGACATAACTTAGTCCAGTATTATTAGTAGGAGGACATTACTTAGTCCAGTATTATTAGTAGGGGGACATTACTTAGCCCAGTATTATTAGTAGGGGGGACATTACTTAGCCCAGTATTATTAGTAGGAGGACATTACTTAGTCCAGTATTATTAGTAGGAGGACATTACTTAGTCCAGTATTATTAGTAGGAGGACATTACTTAGTCCAGTATTATTAGTAGGGGGGACATTACTTAGTCCAGTATTATTAGTAGGGGGACATTACTTAGTCCAGTATTATTAGTAGGGGGACATTACTTAGTCCAGTATTATTAGTAGGAGGACATTACTTAGTCCAGTATTATTAGTAGGGGGACATTACTTAATCCAGTATTATTAGTAGGGGGAGGACATTACTTAGTCCAGTATTATTAGTAGGGGGAGGACATTACTTAGTCCAGTATTATTAGTAGGAGGACATTACGTAGTCCAGTATTATTAGTAGGGGGACATTACTTAATCCAGTATTATTAGTAGGGGACATTACTTAGTCCAGTATTATTAGTAGGGGGACATTACTTAGTCCAGTAGTATTAGTAGGGGGGACATTACTTAGCCCAGTATTATTAGTAGGGGGGACATTACTTAGTCCAGTATTATTAGTAGGGGGGACATTACTTAGTCCAGTATTATTAGTAGGGGGAGGACATTACTTAGTCCAGTATTATTAGTAGGAGGACATTACTTAGTCCAGTATTATTAGTAGGGGGACATTACTTAATCCAGTATTATTAGTAGGGGGGACATTACTTAGTCCAGTATTATTAGTAGGGGGACATTACTTAGTCCAGTATTATTAGTAGGGGGGACAGTACTTAGCCCAGTATTATTAGTAGGGGGGACATTACTTAGTCCAGTATTATTAGTAGGGGGGACATTACTTAGTCCAGTATTATTAGTAGGGGGGACATTACTTAGTCCAGTATTATTAGTAGGGGGACATAACTTAGTCCAGTATTATTAGTAGGAGGACATTACTTAGTCCAGTATTATTAGTAGGGGGACATTACTTAGTCCAGTATTATTAGTAGGGGGACATTACTTAGCCCAGTATTATTAGTAGGGGGGACATTACTTAGCCCAGTATTATTAGTAGGGAGGACATTACTTAGTCCAGTATTATTAGTAGGAGGACATTACTTAGTCCAGTATTATAAGTAGGAGGACATTACTTAGTCCAGTATTATTAGTAGGGGGGACATTACTTAGTCCAGTATTATTAGTAGGAGGACATTACTTAGTCCAGTATTATTAGTAGGAGGACATTACTTAGTCCAGTATTATTAGTAGGGGGACATTACTTAGCCCAGTATTATTAGTAGGGGGACATAACTTAGTCCAGTATTATTAGTAGGAGGACATTACTTAGTCCAATATTATTAGTAGGGGGGACATTACTTAGTCCAGTATTATTAGTTGGGGGACATTACGTAGCCCAGTATTATTAGTAGGAGGACATTACTTAGACCAGTATTATTAGTAGGAGGACATTACTTAGTCCAGTATTATTAGTAGGAGGACATTACTTAGTCCAGTATTATTAGTAGGGGGACATTACTTAGTCCATTATTATTAGTAGGGGGACATTACTTAGCCCAGTATTATAAGTAGGAGGACATTACTTAGTCCAGTATTATTAGTAGGAGGACATAACTTAGTCCAGTATTATTAGTAGGAGGACATTACTTAGTCCAATATTATTAGTAGGGGGACATTACTTAGTCCATTATTATTAGTAGGGGGACATTACTTAGCCCAGTATTATAAGTAGGAGGACATTACTTAGTCCAGTATTATTAGTAGGGGGACATTACTTAGTCCAGTATTATTAGTAGGGGGGACATTACTTAGCCCAGTATTATTAGTAGGAGGACATTACTTAGTCCAGTATTATTAGTAGGGGGACATTATTTAGTCCAGTATTATTAGTAGGAGGACATTACTTAGTCCAGTATTATTAGTAGGGGGGGCATTACTTAGTCCAGTATTATTAGTAGGGGGACATTACGTAGCCCAGTATTATTAGTAGGAGGACATTACGTAGCCCAGTATTATTAGTAGGAGGACATTACTTAGTCCAGTATTATTAGTAGGGGGACATTACTTAGTCCAGTATTATTAGTAGGGGGACATTACTTAGTCCAGTATTATTAGTAGGGGGACATTACTTAGTCCAGTATTATTAGTAGGGGGGACATTACTTAGCCCAGTATTATTAGTAGGAGGACATTACTTAGTCCAGTATTATTAGTAGGGGGACATTACTTAGTCCAGTATTATTAGTAGGGGGACATTACTTAGTCCAGTATTATTAGTAGGGGGACATTACTTAGTCCAGTATTATTAGTAGGGGGACATTACTTAGTCCAGTATTATTAGTAGGGGGACATTACTTAGCCCAGTATTATTAGTAGGAGGACATTACTTAGTCCAGTATTATTAGTAGGGGGACATTACTTAGCCCAGTATTATTAGTAGGAGGACATTACTTAGTCCAGTATTATTAGTAGGGGGACATTACTTAGCCCAGTATTATTAGTAGGAGGACATTACTTAGTCCAGTATTATTAGTAGGGGGACATAACTTAGTCCAGTATTATTAGTAGGAGGACATTACTTAGTCCAGTATTATTAGTAGGGGGACATTACTTAGTCCAGTATTATTAGTAGGGGGGACATTACTTAGCCCAGTATTATTAGTAGGGGGACATAACTTAGTCCAGTATTATTAGTAGGGGGGACATTACTTAGCCCAGTATTATTAGTAGGAGGACATTACTTAGTCCAGTATTATTAGTAGGAGGGACATTACTTAGTCCAGTATTATTAGTAGGAGGACATTACTTAGTCCAGTATTATTAGTAGGGAGGACATTACTTAGTCCAGTATTATTAGTAGGAGGACATTACTTAGTCCAGTATTATTAGTAGGGGGACATTACTTAATCCAGTATTATTAGTAGGGGGGACATTACTTAGTCCAGTATTATTAGTAGGGGAATAGGTATAGTAGGGGACATTACTTAGTCCAGTATTATTAGTAGGGGGGACATTACTTAGTGCCAGTATTATTAGTAGGGGGGACATTACTTAGTCCAGTATTATTAGTAGGGGGGACATTACTTAGTCCAGTATTATTAGTAGGGGGGACATTACTTAGTCCCAGTATTATTAGTAGGGGGACATAACTTAGTCCAGTATTATTAGTAGGAGGACATTACTTAGTCCAGTATTATTAGTAGGGGGACATTACTTAGTCCAGTATTATTAGTAGGGGGACATTACTTAGTCCAGTATTATTAGTAGGGGGGACATTACTTAGTCCAGTATTATTAGTAGGGGGACATTACTTAGTCCAGTATTATTAGTAGGGAGGACATTACTTTGTCCAGTATTATTAGTAGGGGGGACATTACTTAGTCCAGTATTATTAGTAGGGGGACATTACTTAGTCCAGTATTATTAGTAGGGGGGACATTACTTAGTCCAGTATTATTAGTAGGGGGACATTACTTAGTCCAGTATTATTAGTAGGGGGACATTACTTAGCCAGTATTATTAGTAGGGGGGACATTACTTAGTTCAGTATTATTAGTAGGGGGACATTACTTAGTCCAGTATTATTAGTAGGGGGGACATTACTTAGTCCAGTATTATTAGTAGGGGGACATTACTTAGTCCAGTATTATTAGTAGGGAGGACATTACTTTGTCCAGTATTATTAGTAGGGGGACATTACTTAGTCCAGTATTATTAGTAGGGGGACATTACTTAGTCCAGTATTATTAGTAGGGGGGACATTACTTAGTCCAGTATTATTAGTAGGGGGACATTACTTAGTCCAGTATTATTAGTAGGGGGGACATTACTTAGCCCAGTATTATTAGTAGGAGGACATTACTTAGTCCAGTATTATTAGTAGGGGGACATTACTTAGTCCCAGTATTATTAGTAGGAGGGACATTACTTAGTCCAGTATTATTAGTAGGGGGGACATTACTTAGTCCCAGTATTATTAGTAGGAGGACATTACTTAGTCCAGTATTATTAGTAGGAGGACATTACTTAGTCCAGTATTATTAGTAGGGGGACATAACTTAGTCCAGTATTATTAGTAGGAGGACATTACTTAGTCCAGTATTATTAGTAGGGGGACATTACTTAGTCCAGTATTATTAGTAGGGGGGACATTACTTAGCCCAGTATTATTAGTAGGGGGACATAACTTAGTCCAGTATTATTAGTAGGGGGGGCATTACTTAGCCCAGTATTATTAGTAGGAGGACATTACTTAGTCCAGTATTATTAGTAGGAGGACATTACTTAGTCCAGTATTATTAGTAGGAGGACATTACTTAGTCCAGTATTATTAGTAGGGGGACATTACTTAGTCCAGTATTATTAGTAGGGGGGCATTACTTAGTACAGTATTATTAGTAGGAGGACATTACTTAGTCCAGTATTATTAGTAGGGGGACATTACTTAATCCAGTATTATTAGTAGGGGGAGGACATTACTTAGTCCAGTATTATTAGTAGGGGGAGGACATTACTTAGTCCAGTATTATTAGTAGGAGGACATTACTTAGTCCAGTATTATTAGTAGGGGGACATTACTTAATCCAGTATTATTAGTAGGGGGGACATTACTTAGTCCAGTATTATTAGTAGGGGGACATTACTTAGTCCAGTATTATTAGTAGGGGGGACATTACTTAGCCCAGTATTATTAGTAGGGGGGACATTACTTAGTCCAGTATTATTAGTAGGGGGACATTACTTAGTCCAGTATTATTAGTAGGGGGAGGACATTACTTAGTCCAGTATTATTAGTAGGAGGGACATTACTTAGTCCAGTATTATTAGTAGGGGGACATTACTTAATCCAGTATTATTAGTAGGGGGGACATTACTTAGTCCAGTATTATTAGTAGGGGGACATTACTTAGTCCAGTATTATTAGTAGGGGGGACATTACTTAGCCCAGTATTATTAGTAGGAGGACATTACTTAGTCCAGTATTATTAGTAGGGGGACATTACTTAGTCCAGTATTATTAGTAGGGAGGACATTACTTAGTCCAGTATTATTAGTAGGAGGACATTACTTAGTCCAGTATTATTAGTAGGGAGGACATTACTTAGTCCAGTATTATTAGTAGGGGGACATTACTTAGCCCAGTATTATTAGTAGGGGGGACATTACTTAGCCCAGTATTATTAGTAGGAGGACATTACTTAGTCCAGTATTATTAGTAGGGGGGACATTACTTAGCCCAGTATTATTAGTAGGGGGACATTACTTAGTCCAGTATTATTAGTAGGAGGACATTACTTAGTCCAGTATTATTAGTAGGGGGACATTACTTAGTCCAGTATTATTAGTAGGGGGGACATTACTTAGTCCAGTATTATTAGTAGGGGGACATAACTTAGTCCAGTATTATTAGTAGGGGGGACATTACTTAGCCCAGTATTATTAGTAGGAGGACATTACTTAGTCCAGTATTATTAGTAGGAGGGACATTACTTAGTCCAGTATTATTAGTAGGGAGGACATTACTTTGTCCAGTATTATTAGTAGGGGGGACATTACTTAGTCCAGTATTATTAGTAGGGGGACATTACTTAGTCCAGTATTATTAGTAGGGGGACATTACTTAATCCAGTATTATTAGTAGGGGGAGGACATTACTTAGTCCAGTATTATTAGTAGGGGAGGACATTACTTAGTCCAGTATTATTAGTAGGAGGACATTACTTAGTCCAGTATTATTAGTAGGGGGACATTACTTAATCCAGTATTATTAGTAGGGGGGACATTACTTAGTCCAGTATTATTAGTAGGGGGACATTACTTAGTCCAGTATTATTAGTAGGGGGGACATTACTTAGCCCAGTATTATTAGTAGGGGGGACATTACTTAGTCCAGTATTATTAGTAGGGGGGACATTACTTAGTCCAGTATTATTAGTAGGGGGAGGACATTACTTAGTCCAGTATTATTAGTAGGAGGACATTACTTAGTCCAGTATTATTAGTAGGGGGACATTACTTAATCCAGTATTATTAGTAGGGGGGACATTACTTAGTCCAGTATTATTAGTAGGGGGACATTACTTAGTCCAGTATTATTAGTAGGGGGGACATTACTTAGCCCAGTATTATTAGTAGGAGGACATTACTTAGTCCAGTATTATTAGTAGGGGGGACATTACTTAGTCCAGTATTATTAGTAGGGAGGACATTACTTTGTCCAGTATTATTAGTAGGGGGACATTACTTAGTCCAGTATTATTAGTAGGGGGACATTACTTAGTCCAGTATTATTAGTAGGGGGACATTACTTAGTCCAGTATTATTAGTAGGGGGGACATTACTTAGTCCAGTATTATTAGTAGGGGGACATTACTTAGCCCAGTATTATTAGTAGGGGGGACATTACTTAGTCCAGTATTATTAGTAGGGGGACATTACTTAGTCCAGTATTATTAGTAGGGGGACATTACTTAGCCCAGTATTATTAGTAGGGGGACATTACTTAGCCCAGTATTATTAGTAGGGGGGACATTACTTAGTCCAGTATTATTAGTTGGGGGACATTACGTAGCCCAGTATTATTAGTAGGGGGACATTACTTAGCCCAGTATTATTAGTAGGGAGGACATTACTTAGCCCAGTATTATTAGTAGGGGGACATTACTTAGCCCAGTATTATTAGTAGGAGGACATTACTTAGTCCAGTATTATTAGTAGGGGGACATTACTTAGTCCAGTATTATTAGTAGGAGGACATTACTTAGTCCAGTATTATTAGTAGGAGGACATTACTTAGCCCAGTATTATTAGTAGGGGGACATTACTTAGCCCAGTATTATTAGTAGGGGGGACATTACTTAGCCCAGTATTATTAGTAGGAGGACATTACTTAGTCCAGTATTATTAGTAGGGGGACATTACTTAGCCCAGTATTATTAGTAGGGGGGACATTACTTAGCCCAGTATTATTAGTAGGGGGGACATTACTTAGCCCAGTATTATTAGTAGGAGAACATTACTTAGTCCAGTATTATTAGTTGGGGGACATTACGTAGCCCAGTATTATTAGTAGGGGGACATTACTTAGCCCAGTATTATTAGTAGGAGGACATTACTTAAACCAGTATTATTAGTAGGGGGGACATTACTTAGCCCAGTATTATTAGTAGGAGGACATTACTTAGTCCAGTATTATTAGTAGGGGGAGGACATTACTTAGTCCAGTATTATTAGTAGGGGGACATTACTTAGCCCAGTATTATTAGTAGGGGGGACATTACTTAGTCCAGTATTATTAGTAGGAGGACATTACTTAGTCCAGTATTATTAGTAGGGGGGACATTACTTAGTCCAGTATTATTAGTTGGGGGACATTACGTAGCCCAGTATTATTAGTAGGAGGACATTACTTAGCCCAGTATTATTAGTAGGAGGACATTACTTAGCCCAGTATTATTAGTAGGGGGGACATTACTTAGTCCAGTATTATTAGTAGGGGGGACATTACTTAGTCCAGTATTATTAGTAGGGGGGACATTACTTAGCCCAGTATTATTAGTAGGAGGACATTACTTAGCCCAGTATTATTAGTAGGAGGACATTACTTAGCCCAGTATTATTAGTAGGGGGACATTACTTAGCCCAGTATTATTAGTAGGGGGGACATTACTTAGCCCAGTATTATTAGTAGGAGGACATTACTTAGTCCAGTATTATTAGTAGGGGGAGGACATTACTTAGTCCAGTATTATTAGTAGGGGGACATTACTTAGCCCAGTATTATTAGTAGGGGGGACATTACTTAGTCCAGTATTATTAGTAGGAGGACATTACTTAGTCCAGTATTATTAGTTGGGGGACATTACGTAGCCCAGTATTATTAGTAGGAGGACATTACTTAGCCCAGTATTATTAGTAGGGGGACATTACTTAGCCCAGTATTATTAGTAGGAGGACATTACTTAGCCCAGTATTATTAGTAGGAGGACATTACTTAGTCCAGTATTATTAGTAGGGGGGACATTACTTAGTCCAGTATTATTAGTAGGGGGACATTACTTAGCCCAGTATTATTAGTAGGGGGACATTACTTAGTCCAGTATTATTAGTAGGGGGACATTACTTAGTCCAGTATTATTAGTAGGGGGGACATTACTTAGTCCAGTATTATTAGTAGGGGGACATTACTTAGCCCAGTATTATTAGTAGGGGGACATTACTTAGTCCAGTATTATTAGTAGGAGGACATTACTTAGTCCAGTATTATTAGTAGGAGGACATTACTTAGTCCAGTATTATTAGTAGGAGGACATTACTTAGTCCAGTATTATTAGTAGGGGGACATTACTTAGTCCAGTATTATTAGTAGGAGGACATTACTTAGTCCAGTATTATTAATAGGGGGGACATTACTTAGTCCAGTATTATTAGTAGGGGGACATTACTTAGTCCAGTATTATTATTAGGAGGACATTACTTAGTCCAGTATTATTAGTAGGGGGAGGACATTACTTAGTCCAGTATTATTAGTAGGGGGACATTACTTAGCCCAGTATTATTAGTAGGGGGGACATTACTTAGTCCAGTATTATTAGTAGGAGGACATTACTTAGTCCAGTATTATTAGTTGGGGGACATTACGTAGCCCAGTATTATTAGTAGGAGGACATTACTTAGCCCAGTATTATTAGTAGGGGGACATTACTTAGCCCAGTATTATTAGTAGGGGGGACATTACTTAGTCCAGTATTATTAGTAGGGGGACATTACTTAGTCCAGTATTATTAGTAGGGGGGACATTACTTAGTCCAGTATTATTAGTTGGGGGACATTACGTAGCCCAGTATTATTAGTAGGAGGACATTACTTAGCCCAGTATTATTAGTAGGAGGACATTACTTAGCCCAGTATTATTAGTAGGGGGGCATTACTTTGCCCAGTATTATTAGTAGGAGGACATTACTTAGCCCAGTATTATTAGTAGGAGGACATTACTTAGCCCAGTATTATTAGTAGGGGGGCATTACTTTGCCCAGTATTATTAGTAGGAGGACATTACTTAGCCCAGTATTATTAGTAGGGGGACATTACTTAGCCCAGTATTATTAGTAGGGGGGACATTACTTAGTCCAGTATTATTAGTAGGAGGACATTACTTAGTCCAGTATTATTAGTAGGGGGGACATTACTTAGTCCAGTATTATTAGTTGGGGGACATTACGTAGCCCAGTATTATTAGTAGGAGGACATTACTTAGCCCAGTATTATTAGTAGGAGGACATTACTTAGCCCAGTATTATTAGTAGGGGGGACATTACTTAGTCCAGTATTATTAGTAGGGGGGACATTACTTAGTCCAGTATTATTAGTAGGGGGGACATTACTTAGCCCAGTATTATTAGTAGGAGGACATTACTTAGCCCAGTATTATTAGTAGGAGGACATTACTTAGCCCAGTATTATTAGTAGGGGGACATTACTTAGCCCAGTATTATTAGTAGGGGGGACATTACTTAGCCCAGTATTATTAGTAGGAGGACATTACTTAGTCCAGTATTATTAGTAGGGGGAGGACATTACTTAGTCCAGTATTATTAGTAGGGGGACATTACTTAGCCCAGTATTATTAGTAGGGGGGACATTACTTAGTCCAGTATTATTAGTAGGAGGACATTACTTAGTCCAGTATTATTAGTTGGGGGACATTACGTAGCCCAGTATTATTAGTAGGAGGACATTACTTAGCCCAGTATTATTAGTAGGGGGACATTACTTAGCCCAGTATTATTAGTAGGAGGACATTACTTAGCCCAGTATTATTAGTAGGAGGACATTACTTAGTCCAGTATTATTAGTAGGGGGGACATTACTTAGTCCAGTATTATTAGTAGGGGGACATTACTTAGCCCAGTATTATTAGTAGGGGGACATTACTTAGTCCAGTATTATTAGTAGGGGGACATTACTTAGTCCAGTATTATTAGTAGGGGGGACATTACTTAGTCCAGTATTATTAGTAGGGGGACATTACTTAGCCCAGTATTATTAGTAGGGGGACATTACTTAGTCCAGTATTATTAGTAGGAGGACATTACTTAGTCCAGTATTATTAGTAGGAGGACATTACTTAGTCCAGTATTATTAGTAGGAGGACATTACTTAGTCCAGTATTATTAGTAGGGGGACATTACTTAGTCCAGTATTATTAGTAGGAGGACATTACTTAGTCCAGTATTATTAATAGGGGGGACATTACTTAGTCCAGTATTATTAGTAGGGGGACATTACTTAGTCCAGTATTATTATTAGGAGGACATTACTTAGTCCAGTATTATTAGTAGGGGGAGGACATTACTTAGTCCAGTATTATTAGTAGGGGGACATTACTTAGCCCAGTATTATTAGTAGGGGGGACATTACTTAGTCCAGTATTATTAGTAGGAGGACATTACTTAGTCCAGTATTATTAGTTGGGGGACATTACGTAGCCCAGTATTATTAGTAGGAGGACATTACTTAGCCCAGTATTATTAGTAGGGGGACATTACTTAGCCCAGTATTATTAGTAGGGGGGACATTACTTAGTCCAGTATTATTAGTAGGGGGACATTACTTAGTCCAGTATTATTAGTAGGGGGGACATTACTTAGTCCAGTATTATTAGTTGGGGGACATTACGTAGCCCAGTATTATTAGTAGGAGGACATTACTTAGCCCAGTATTATTAGTAGGAGGACATTACTTAGCCCAGTATTATTAGTAGGGGGGCATTACTTTGCCCAGTATTATTAGTAGGAGGACATTACTTAGCCCAGTATTATTAGTAGGAGGACATTACTTAGCCCAGTATTATTAGTAGGGGGGCATTACTTTGCCCAGTATTATTAGTAGGAGGACATTACTTAGCCCAGTATTATTAGTAGGGGGACATTACTTAGCCCAGTATTATTAGTAGGAGGACATTACTTAGTCCAGTATTATTAGTAGGGGGACATTACTTAGTCCAGTATTATTAGTAGGGGGACATTACTTAGCCCAGTATTATTAGTAGGAGGACATTACTTAGTCCAGTATTATTAGTTGGGGGACATTACGTAGCCCAGTATTATTAGTAGGAGGACATTACTTAGCCCAGTATTATTAGTAGGAGGACATTACTTAGCCCAGTATTATTAGTAGGGGGGCATTACTTAGCCCAGTATTATTAGTAGGAGGACATTACTTAGCCCAGTATTATTAGTAGGGGGACATTACTTAGCCCAGTATTATTAGTAGGAGGACATTACTTAGTCCAGTATTATTAGTAGGGGGACATTACTTAGTCCAGTATTATTAGTAGGGGGACATTACTTAGCCCAGTATTATTAGTAGGAGGACATTACTTAGTCCAGTATTATTAGTAGGAGGACATTACTTAGTCCAGTATTATTAGTAGGAGGACATTACTTAGTCCAGTATTATTAGTAGGAGGACATTACTTAGTCCAGTATTATTAGTAGGAGGACATTACTTAGTCCAGTATTATTAGTAGGGGGACATTACTTAGTCCAGTATTATTAGTAGGGGGAGGACATTACTTAGCCCAGTATTATTAGTAGGGGGACATTACTTAGTCCAGTATTATTAGTAGGAGGACATTACTTAGTCCAGTATTATTAGTAGGAGGACATTACTTAGTCCAGTATTATTAGTAGGGGGACATTACTTAGCCCAGTATTATTAGTAGGGGGGACATTACTTAGTCCAGTATTATTAGTAGGGGGACATTACTTAGCCCAGTATTATTAGTAGGAGGACATTACTTAGCCCAGTATTATTAGTAGGAGGACATTACTTAGCCCAGTATTATTAGTAGGAGGACATTACTTAGTCCAGTATTATTAGTAGGGGGACATTACGTAGTCCAGTATTATTAGTAGGAGGACATTACTTAGTCCAGTATTATTAGTAGGGGGACATTACTTAGTCCAGTATTATTAGTAGGAGGGACATTACTTAGTCCAGTATTATTAGTAGGAGGACATAACTTAGTCCAGTATTATTAGTAGGGGGACATTACTTAGTCCAGTATTATTAGTAGGGGGACATTACTTAGTCCAGTATTATTAGTAGGGGGACATTACTTAGTCCAGTATTATTAGTAGGGGGACATTACTTAGTCCAGTATTATTAGTAGGGGGACATTACTTAGTCCAGTATTATTAGTAGGGGGACATTACTTAGTCCAGTATTATTAGTAGGGGGGACATTACTTAGTCCAGTATTATTAGTAGGAGGACATTACTTAGTCCAGTATTATTAGTAGGGGGACATTACTTAGCCCAGTATTATTAGTAGGGAGGACATTACTTAGTCCAGTATTATTAGTAGGAGGACATTACTCGTCCTTTGACAGGATTTTAGCATTAGTCACACTGTGAATACCGACCATCTGGAAAACTGAATACAAAAAAAAAAATCTCTTCACCAAAACCACCAGGAGGGCGGAGTTCTGGTATTGTTATGATTTCCCTGCTACCTTCTGTCTGACCCGCCATCTTATGGAGGGGGGGGGGCATTCTGTTTACTTCAGACTATGCACGTGGTGAGCGCAGCAGCCACGGCGAGGAGGATGGCGAATGGTAACAATTACGTCTGCCAGACAAGGTGGCCATTGCTAACTAATCGTATCCAGTGACCGCTAATTAACCCTTATAGAGATGACTGGAGCCTCTGAATGAAGCAGAACTACAAGTACCAGCATGCCTTACTTACGAGAATGCCTCATGTCATAGGCCATTCCTATATCTACAATATAAGAGGAGGGGTAATGGTCATACTGGTTTCTGTCAGTAATAGGGGGAGGGGTAATGGTTATACTGGTTTCTGTCAGTAATAGGGGAAGGGGTAATGGTCATACTGGTTTCTGTCAGTAATAGAAACCAGTATGACCATTACCCCTCCCCCTATTACTGACAGAAACCAGTATGACCATTACCCCTCCCCCTATTACTGACAGAAACCAGTATGACCATTACCCCTCCCCCTATTACTGACAGAAACCGGTATGACCATTACCCCTCCCCCTATTACTGACAGAAACCGGTATGACCATTACCCCTCCCCCTATTACTGACAGAAACCAGTATGACCATTACCCCTCCCCCTATTAATGACAGAAACCAGTATGACCATTACCCCTCCCCCTATTACTGACAGAAACCAGTATGACCATTACCCCTCCCCCTATTACTGACAGAAACCAGTATGACCATTACCCCTCCCCCTATTACTGACAGAAACCAGTATGACCATTACCCCTCCCCCTATTACTGACAGAAACCAGTGTGACCATTACCCCTCCCCCTATTACTGACAGAAACCAGTATGACCATTACCCCTCCCCCTATTACTGACAGAAACCAGTATGACCATTACCCCTCCCCCTATTACTGACAGAAACCAGTATGACCATTACCCCTCCCCCTATTACTGACAGAAACCAGTATGACCATTACCCCTCCCCCTATTACTGACAGAAACCAGTATGACCATTACCCCTCCCCCTATTACTGACAGAAACCAGTATGACCATTACCCCTCCCCCTATTACTGACAGAAACCAGTATGACCACTAATTAACCCTTATAGAGATGACTGGAGCCTCTGAATGAAGCAGAACTACAAGGGTTAATTAGCAGTCATACTGGTTGTCTGTCAGTAATAGGGGGAGGGGTAATGATCATACTGGTTTCTGTCAGTAATCCTCAGTGATAGGGGGGGCTGGGTAGAGATATTATACCAACCCTGCTACCTCCCCCTCCCCTTCTCCCACCCATCTAGTGGTCAACATTTCCTCCAAAAATCTCAGACCTATTTGTAGGACTCCTATCTGATCTGGACTATCATTTTGTCCATCTTATGGGTATAACCTATTTGGACTTGATTTGGACCTTCAGAGGTTCTTCTTCGATGCGCACTCTTTTCCCAGCACTACAGAAACATCCACACGGATTAACCCTTAAAGACCTTGGTCTCCGTGTTCCCAGTAGATTCCGTCCTCCCAAAGGTTTTCACCCATTAGAAACATTCATTAAATTAACTGAGGATGACATAACCAGAATGAGGGAAGACATTGAAAAAGGACAACGACGCTTTCCCCGTCCCCTCAGTGGGTTTGAATTTCAGACTATTCAGTCCCTACACAATGACATGAGTATTAAACCTGCTGACAAAGGGGGCGCAATAGTGATCCAAGATACCAAAGATTACATTACTGACATCAGGAACCAACTTTCTGACCAGTCAGTTTACCGACAGCTCATCTGTGATCCCAGTTTATCCATTAAACAAAAAATCTCTGCGACCGTCAAAATGTTCTTAGGGGCAGAAATTATTGACAATAAAACAAGTGATTATCTTATCCAAAGTCACCCGTGTCATTTACCCCACGGGCCGACCCATCGTAGCATCAACCATTTCTATCACCCCTATCTATCTGCTTAGAATAAATTCTCACTCCGTGGTCCGGAATCCCAGTTCATTGCTCCTAGACGCCAGCACATTCCTGGAATTGATCAAAAATCTAAGTAGTGTCCGACCAGGTACTTTTCTAGTGACACCAGGCGCCAACAGCCTCTACACTTCCATCAAGCATGATAAAGATTGCAGCTAGAGATGAGCGAACTTTTCAAAAATTCGATTTGGATGATTCGCTGAATTTTCCCGAAAAGTTTGTTTCAATTCGAATTTATTCGCGGCGAATCGATGTTAAAAAAGGCTATTTCTAGCCTACATACAGCCTCTATAGGGGTATAGAACACTTTGCTGTGTCCTAAAACGCATATGGAGTGTGCTGGGGTAGTGAAATAATACTGTTATTCAGAATAACATGCAGATTACCGGCATCGCTCTTAGAATCACTGCCGCACAGCAGCACAATGACAGAATCAGTGTCAGGAGACCATATAGTGGATGAATGACATAGCGTGGAGGTGTTGGCAGCATGAAGAGACCATAAAGTGGATGAATGACATAGCGTGTGTCACGATGCCGGCTGGCAGGAGGTGGATCCTCTGTGCCAGAGAGGGATTGGCGTGGACCGTGCTAGTGGACCGGTTCTAAGTCACTACTGGTATTCACCAGAGCCCGCCGCAAAGCGGGATGGTCTTGCTGCGGCGGTAGAAACCAGGTCGTATCCACCAGCAACGGCTCAACCTCTCTGACTGCTGAAGATAGGCGCGGTACAAGGGAGTAGACAAAAGCAAGGTCGGACGTAGCAGAAGGTCGGGGCAGGCAGCAAGGATCGTAGTCAGGGGCAACGGCAGGAGGTCTGGAACACAGGCTAGGAACACACAAGGGAACGCTTTCACTAGGCACGATGGCAACAAGATCCGGCGAGGGAGTGCAGGGGAAGTGAGGTATACATAGGGAGTGCACAGGTGAACACACTAATTAGAACCACTGCGCCAATCAGCGGCGCAGTGGCCCTTTAAATCGCAGAGACCCGGCGCGCGCGCGCCCTAGGGAGCGGGGCCGCGCGCGCCGGGACAGGACCGACGGAGAGCGAGTCAGGTACGGGAGCCGGGGTGCGCATCGCGAGCGGGCGCCACCCGCATCGCGAATCGCATCCCGGCTGGAGGCGGTATCGCAGCGCACCCGGTCAGTGGATCTGACCGGGGCGCTGCGGGAGCAAGAGTGTAGCGAGCGCTCCGGGGAGGAGCGGGGACCCGGAGCGCTCGGCGTAACAGTACCCCCCCCCCTTGGGTCTCCCCCTCTTCTTGGAGCCTGAGAACCTGAGGACCAGACTTTTATCTAGGATATTGTCCTCAGGTTCCCAGGATCTCTCTTCAGGACCACAGCCCTCCCAGTCAACCAAAAAAAAGGTTTTTCCTCTGACCTTTTTGGAGGCCAGTATCTCCTTTACAGGAAAGATGTCCGAAGAACCGGAGACAGGAGTGGGAGAGATAAGTTTAGGAGAGAAACGGTTGATGATGAGTGGTTTAAGAAGAGAGACAAGAAAGGCATTAGGAATACGAAGAGAAGGAGGAAGAAGAAGTTTGTAAGAGACAGGATTAATTTGGCACAAGATTTTGAAAGGACCAAGATAGCGTGGTCCCAATTTGTAACTGGGAACACGGAAGCGGACATATTTAGCGGAGAGCCATACCTTGTCTCCGGGAGAAAAAATGGGGGGAGCTCTTCTTTTCTTATCGGCAAACTTTTTCATGCGCGATGAAGCCTGTAAGAGAGAATTTTGGGTCTCTTTCCATATGGTGGAAAGATCACGAGTTATTTCATCCACAGCGGGCAAACCAGAGGGCAAGGGAGTAGGGAGGGGGGGGAAGAGGGTGACGGCCGTACACCACGAAAAATGGGGATTTGGAAGAAGATTCAGAGACTCTGAAGTTGTACGAGAATTCGGCCCATGGTAGAAGATCTGCCCAGTCATCCTGGCGGGAGGAAACAAAATGCCGTAAATAATCACCCAGGACCTGGTTAATTCTTTCTACTTGCCCATTGGATTGAGGATGATAAGCAGAAGAAAAGTTTAATTTAATCTTGAGTTGTTTACAGAGAGCCCTCCAGAATTTTGACACGAATTGGACGCCTCTATCCGAGACGATCTGCGTGGGCAACCCGTGAAGACGAAAAATGTGTACAAAAAATTGTTTTGCCAACTGAGGCGCAGAAGGAAGACCAGGAAGAGGGATGAAATGTGCCATCTTGGAATATCGATCAACGACCACCCAAACAACAGTGTTGCCACGGGATGGGGGTAAGTCTGTAATAAAGTCCATACCAATCAGAGACCAAGGCTGTTCAGGGACAGGCAGAGGATGAAGAAGACCAGCAGGCTTCTGGCGAGGAGTCTTATCCCGGGCACAGACAGTGCAGGCTCGCACAAAATCAACAACATCCGTCTCCAGAGTCGGCCACCAATAGAAACGAGAGATGAGTTGCAAGGATTTCTTGATGCCCGCATGGCCTGCGAGATGGGAGGAGTGACCCCATTTGAGGATTCCGAGGCGTTGGCGTGGAGAGACGAAGGTCTTCCCTGGAGGAGTTTGCCTGATGGAGGCTGGAGAAGTGGAGATCAGGCAGTCCGGAGGAATAATGTGTTGCGGAGAGAGCTCTACTTCCGAGGCCTCCGAGGAATGAGAGAGAGCATCGGCCCTAATGTTCTTATCGGCAGGGCGAAAGTGAATTTCAAAATTAAACCGGGCAAAGAACAGAGACCACCTGGCCTGGCGAGGATTCAGCCGTTGGGCAGACTGGAGATAGGAGAGATTCTTGTGATCGGTGTAAATAATAATTGGAAATTTTGATCCCTCCAGCAGATGCCTCCATTCCTCAAGTGCTAATTTAATGGCTAGAAGCTCTCGATCCCCGATGGAGTAGTTCCTCTCCGCCGGAGAGAAGGTCCTAGAAAAAAAACCACAAGTAACAGCATGCCCGGAAGAATTTTTTTGTAGAAGGACCGCTCCAGCTCCTACTGAGGAGGCATCAACCTCCAATAGGAAGGGTTTAGATGGGTCAGGTCTGGAGAGCACGGGAGCAGAAGAAAAGGCAGACTTGAGCCGTTTAAAGGCGTCTTCCGCTTGAGGAGGCCATGACTTAGGATTGGCATTCTTCTTGGTTAAAGCCACGATAGGAGCCACAATGGTGGAAAAATGTGGAATAAATTGTCTGTAATAATTGGCGAACCCCAAAAAACGTTGGATAGCACGGAGTCCGGAGGGGCGTGGCCAATCTAAGACGGCAGAGAGTTTGTCTGGATCCATTTGTAGTCCCTGGCCAGAGACCAAGTATCCTAGGAAAGGAAGAGATTGACATTCAAACAGACATTTCTCCATTTTGGCATAAAGTTGATTGTCACGAAGTCTCTGAAGAACCATGCGGACATGCTGGCGGTGTTCTTCTAGGTTGGCAGAAAAAATCAGAATATCGTCCAGATACACAACAACACAGGAATATAAGAGATCACGAAAAATTTCATTAACAAAGTCTTGGAAGACGGCAGGGGCGTTGCACAGGCCAAAGGGCATGACCAGATACTCAAAGTGTCCATCTCTAGTGTTAAATGCCGTTTTCCATTCATCCCCCTCCCTGATGCGGATGAGATTATAAGCACCTCTTAAGTCCAGTTTGGTAAAGATGTGGGCACCTTGGAGGCGATCAAAGAGTTCAGAGATAAGAGGTAGGGGGTAGCGGTTCTTTACCGTGATTTTATTAAGTCCGCGGTAGTCAATGCAAGGACGTAGGGAGCCATCTTTTTTGGACACAAAGAAAAATCCAGCTCCGGCAGGAGAGGAGGATTTGCGGATAAAGCCCTTTTTTAAATTTTCCTGGATGTACTCAGACATAGCAAGAGTCTCTGGGGCGGACAGAGGATAAATTCTGCCCCGGGGTGGAGTAGTGCCCGGGAGGAGGTCAATAGGACAGTCATAAGGCCTGTGAGGAGGTAGAGTCTCAGCTTGTTTTTTGCAAAATACGTCAGCATAGTCCATATAGGCCTTAGGGAGACCGGTTACAGGGGGAACCACAGGGTCACGGCAAGGAGTATTGGGAACCGGTTTAAGGCAGTCTTTGAAACAAGAGGTACCCCAGCTCTTGATCTCTCCTGTGGACCAATCAAGGGTTGGGGAATGGCGTTGAAGCCATGGTAGTCCAAGGAGAATTTCGGAAGTGCAATTGGAGAGGACCAAAAACTCAATTTTTTCGTGATGAGGTCCGATGCACATTAGAAGGGGCTCCGTGCGGAAACGTATGGTACAGTCCAATCTTTCATTGTTAACACAATTGATGTAGAGGGGTCTGGCGAGACTGGTCACTGGGATGTTGAACCTGTTGATGAGAGAGGCCAAAATAAAGTTTCCTGCAGATCCGGAATCCAAGAAGGCCTTAGTGGAGAAGGAGAAGGGAGAGGCAGATATCCGCACAGGCACAGTAAGACGTGGAGAAGCAGAGTTGACATCAAGGACTGTTTCACCTTTGTGCGGAGTCAGCGTACGTCTTTCCAGGCGGGGAGGACGGATAGGACAATCCTTCAGGAAGTGTTCGGTACCGGCACAGTACAGGCAGAGATTCTCCATGCGGCGTCGTGTCCTCTCTTGAGGTGTCAGGCGAGACCGGTCAACTTGCATAGCCTCCACGGCGGGAGGCACAGGAACGGATTGCAGAGGACCAGAGGAGAGAGGAGCCGGGGAGAAAAAACGCCTCGTGCGAACAGAGTCCATATCTTGGCGGAGCTCCTGACGCCTTTCGGAAAAACGCATGTCAATGCGAGTGGCTAGATGAATGAGTTCATGTAGGTTAGCAGGAATTTCTCGTGCGGCCAGAACATCTTTAATGTTGCTGGATAGGCCTTTTTTAAAGGTCGCGCAGAGGGCCTCATCATTCCAGGACAATTCGGAAGCAAGAGTACGGAATTGTATGGCGTACTCGCCAACGGAAGAATTACCCTGGACCAGGTTCAGCAGGGCAGTCTCAGCAGAAGAGGCTCGGGCAGGTTCCTCAAAGACACTTCGAATTTCCGAGAAGAAGGAGTGTACAGAAGCAGTGACGGGGTCATTGCGGTCCCAGAGCGGTGTGGCCCATGACAGAGCTTTTCCAGACAGAAGGCTGACTACGAAAGCCACCTTAGACCTTTCAGTAGGAAACTGGTCCGACATCATCTCCAAGTGCAGGGAACATTGTGAAAGAAAGCCACGGCAAAACTTAGAGTCCCCATCAAATTTATCCGGCAAGGATAGTCGTAGGCTGGAAGCGGCCACTCGCTGCGGAGGAGGTGCAGGAGCTGGCGGAGGAGATGATTGCTGAAGCTGTGGTAGTAGCTGCTGTAGCATCACGGTCAGTTGAGACAGCTGGTGGCCTTGTTGCGCTATCTGTTGTGACTGCTGGGCGACCACCGTGGTGAGGTCGGCGACAACTGGCAGAGGAACTTCAGCGGGATCCATGGCCGGATCTACTGTCACGATGCCGGCTGGCAGGAGGTGGATCCTCTGTGCCAGAGAGGGATTGGCGTGGACCATGCTAGTGGACCGGTTCTAAGTCACTACTGGTATTCACCAGAGCCCGCCGCAAAGCGGGATGGTCTTGCTGCGGCGGTAGTAACCAGGTCGTATCCACTAGCAACGGCTCAACCTCTCTGACTGCTGAAGATAGGCGCGGTACAAGGGAGTAGACAAAAGCAAGGTCGGACGTAGCAGAAGGTCGGGGCAGGCAGCAAGGATCGTAGTCAGGGGCAACGGCAGGAGGTCTGGAACACAGGCTAGGAACACACAAGGGAACGCTTTCACTAGGCACGATGGCAACAAGATCCGGCGAGGGAGTGCAGGGGAAGTGAGGTATACATAGGGAGTGCACAGGTGAACACACTAATTAGAACCACTGCGCCAATCAGCGGCGCAGTGGCCCTTTAAATCGCAGAGACCCGGCGCGCGCGCGCCCTAGGGAGCGGGGCCGCGCGCGCCGGGACAGGACCGACGGAGAGCGAGTCAGGTACGGGAGCCGGGGTGCGCATCGCGAGTGGGCGCCACCCGCATCGCGAATCGCATCCCGGCTGGAGGCGGTATCGCAGCGCACCCGGTCAGTGGATCTGACCGGGGCGCTGCGGGAGCGAGAGTGTAGCGAACGCTCCGGGGAGGAGCGGGGACCTGGAGCGCTCGGCGTAACAGCGTGGAGGTGTTGGCAGCATGAGGAGACCATATAGTGGCTGAATGACACAGCGTGTAGAAGTTTGCAGCATGAGGAGACCATATAGTGGCTGAATGACACAGCGTGGAGGTGGTGGCAGTATGAGCAGACCATATAGTGTCTGAATGACACAGCGTGGAGGTGTTGTCAGCATGAGGACACAATTATGTTGACTGAATGACACAGCCTGGAGGTGTTGGCAGCATGAAGAGACCATATAGTGGATGAATGACACAGTGTGGAGGAGTTGGCAGCATAAGGAGACCATATCATGGCTGAATGACACAGCGTGGAGGTGTTGGCAGCATGAGGAGACCATATAGTGGCTGAATGACACAGTGTGGAGGTGTTGGCAGCATGAGGACACCATATAGTGATTGAATGACACAGCGTGGAGGTGTTAGCAGCATGAAGAGACCATATAGTGGCTGAATGTCACAGCGTGGAGGTGTTGGCAGCATGAGGACACCATATAGTGGCTGAATGACACAGCGTGGAGGTGTTGGCAGCATGAGGAGACCATATAGTGGCTGAATGACACAGAGTGGAGGTGTTGGCAGCATGAAGAACCATATAGTGGCTGAATGACACAGCGTGGACATAGCCTGGCAAGAGGAGACCATTTAGTGGCTGAATGACACAGCGTGGAGGTGTTGGCAGCATGAAGAGACCATATAGTGGATGAATGACACAGCGTGGACATGTTGGCAGCATGAGGAGACCATATAGTGGCTGAATGACACAGCGTGGAGGTGTTGGCAGCATGAGGAGACCATATAGTGACTGAATGACAGCCTGGAGGTGTTGGCAGCATGCAGAGACCATATAGTGGATGAATGACACAGCGTGAACATGTTGGCAGCATGAGGAGACCATATAGTGGCTGAATGACACAGCGTGGAGGTGGTGGCAGCATGAGGAGACCATATAGTGGCTGAATGACACAGCGTGGAGGTATTGGCAGCACGAGGACACCATATAGTGGATGAATGACACAGCGTGGAGGTGTTGGCAGCATGAGGAGATCATATAGTGGATGAATGACACAGCGTGGAGGTGTTGGCAGCATGAGGAGACCATATAGTGGCTGAATGACACAACGTGGAGGTGTTGGTAGCATGAGGAGACCATATAGTGGATGAATGACACAGCGTGGACATGTTGGCAGCATGAGGAGATCATATAGTGGCTGAATGACACAGCGTGGAGGTGTTGGCAGCATGAGGAGACCATATAGTGGATGAATGACACAGCGTGGAGGTGTTGGCAGCATGAGGAGACCATATAGTGGCTGAATGACACAGAGTGGAGGTGTTGGCAGCATGAAGAACCATATAGTGGCTGAATGACACAGCGTGGACATAGCCTGGCAAGAGGAGACCATTTAGTGGCTGAATGACACAGCGTGGAGGTGTTGGCAGCATGAAGAGACCATATAGTGGATGAATGACACAGCGTGGACATGTTGGCAGCATGAGGAGACCATATAGTGGCTGAATGACACAGCGTGGAGGTGTTGGCAGCATGAGGAGACCATATAGTGGCTGAATGACACAGAGTGGAGGTGTTGGCAGCATGAAGAACCATATAGTGGCTGAATGACACAGCGTGGACATAGCCTGGCAAGAGGAGACCATTTAGTGGCTGAATGACACAGCGTGGAGGTGTTGGCAGCATGAAGAGACCATATAGTGGATGAATGACACAGCGTGGACATGTTGGCAGCATGAGGAGACCATATAGTGGCTGAATGACACAGCGTGGAGGTGTTGGCAGCATGAGGACACCATATAGTGGCTGAATGACACAGCGTGGAGGTATTGGCAGCACGAGGACACCATATAGTGGATGAATGACACAGCGTGGAGGTGTTGGCAGCATGAGGAGATCATATAGTGGATGAATGACACAGCGTGGAGGTGTTGGCAGCATGAGGAGACCATATAGTGGCTGAATGACACAACGTGGAGGTGTTGGTAGCATGAGGAGACCATATAGTGGCTGAATGACACAGTGTGGAGGTGTTGGCAGCATGAGGAGACCATATAGTGGCTGAATGACACAACGTGGAGGTGTTGGTAGCATGAGGAGACCATATAGTGGATGAATGACACAGCGTGGACATGTTGGCAGCATGAGGAGATCATATAGTGGCTGAATGACACAGCGTGGAGGTGTTGGCAGCATGAGGAGACCATATAGTGGATGAATGACACAGCGTGGAGGTGTTGGCAGCATGAGGAGACCATATAGTGGCTGAATGACACAGCGTGGAGGTGTTGGCAGCATGAGGAGACCATATAGTGGCTGATTGACACAGCGTGGAGGTGTTGGCAGCATGAGGAGACCATATAGTGGATGAATGACACAGCGTGGACATGTTGGCAGCATGAGGAGACCATATAGTGGATGAATGACACAGCGTAGACATGTTGGCAGCATGAGGAGACCATATAGTGGATGAATGACACAGCGTGGACATGTTGGCAGCATGAGGAGACCATATAGTGGCTGAATGGCACAGCATGGAGGTGGTGGCAGCATGAGGAGACCATATAGTGGCTGAATGACACAGCGTGGAGGTCTTGGCAGCAAGAGGACACCATATAATGGATGAATGACACAGCGTGGAGGTGTTGGCAGCATGAGGAGACCATATAGTGGCTGAATGACACAGCGTGGAGGTGTTGGCAGCATGAGGAGACCATATAGTGCCTGAATGACACAGCGTGGAGGTGGTGGCAGCATGAGGAGACCATATAGTGGATGAATGACACAGCGTGGAGGTGTTGGCAGCGTGAGGAGACCATATAGTGGCTGAATGACACAGTCTGGAGGTGTTGGCAGCGTGAGGAGACCATATAGTGGCTGAATGACACAGCCTGGAGGTGTTGGCAGCATGAGGAGACCATATAGTGGCTGAATTACACAGCGTGGAGGTGTTGGCAGCATGAGGAGACCATATAGTGGATGAATGACACAACGTGGAGGTGTTGGCAGCGTGAGGAGACCATATAGTGGCTGAATGACACAGTCTGGAGGTATTGGCAGCATGAGGAGACCATATAGTGGCTGAATGACACAGCGTGGAGGTGTTGGCAGCATGAGGAGACCATATAGTGGATGAATGACACAGCCTGGAGGTGTTGGCAGCATGAGGAGACCATATAGTGGCTGAATGACACAGTGTGGAGGTGTTGGCAGCATGAGGAGACCATATAGTGGCTGAATGACACAGTGTGGAGGTGTTGGCAGCATGAGGAGACCATATAGTGACTGAATGGCACAGCGTGGAGGTGTTGGCAGCATGAAGAGACCATATAGTGGATGAATGACACAGCGTGGACATGTTGGCAGCATGAGGAGACCATATAGTGGCTGAATGACACAGCGTGGAGGTGTTGGCAGCATGAGGAGACCATATAGTGGCTGAATGACACAGCGTGGAGGTATTGGCAGCACGAGGACACCATATAGTGGATGAATGACACAGCGTGGAGGTGTTGGCAGCATGAGGAGACCATATAGTGGATGAATGACACAGCGTGGAGGTGTTGGCAGCACGAGGAGACCATATAGTGGCTGAATGACACAGCGTGGAGGTGTTGGTAGCATGAGGAGACCATATAGTGGATGAATGACACAGCGTGGACATGTTGGCAGCATGAGGAGATCATATAGTGGCTGAATGACACAGCGTGGAGGTGTTGGCAGCATGAGGAGACCATATAAAGGATGAATGACACAGCGTGGAGTGTTGGCAGCATGAGGAGACCATATAGTGGCTGAATGACACAGCGTGGAGGTGTTGGCAGCATGAGGAGACCATATAGTGGCTGAATGACACAGCGTGGAGGTGTTGGCAGCATGAGGAGACCATATAGTGGATGAATGACACAGCGTGGACATGTTGGCAGCATGAGGAGACCATATAGTGGATGAATGACACAGCGTAGACATGTTGGCAGCATTAGGAGACCATATAGTGGATGAATGACACAGCGTGGACATGTTGGCAGCATGAGGAGACCATATAGTGGCTGAATGGCACAGCATGGAGGTGGTGGCAGCATGAGGAGACCATATAGTGGCCGAATGACACAGCGTGGAGGTCTTGGCAGCAAGAGGACACCATATAGTGGATGAATGACACAGCGTGGAGGTGTTGGCAGCATGAGGAGACCATATAGTGGCTGAATGACACAGCGTGGAGGTGGTGGCAGCATGAGGAGACCATATAGTGGCTGAATGACACAGCCTGGAGGTGTTGGCAGCATGAGGAGACCATATAGTGGCTGAATGACACAGCGTGGAGGTGTTGGCAGCATGAGGAGACCATATAGTGGATGAATGACACAGCGTGGAGGTGTTGGCAGCGTGAGGAGACCATATAGTGGCTGAATGACACAGTCTGGAGGTATTGGCAGCATGAGGAGACCATATAGTGGCTGAATGACACAGCGTGGAGGTGTTGGCAGCATGAGGAGACCATATAGTGGATGAATGACACAGCCTGGAGGTGTTGGCAGCATGAGGAGACCATATAGTGGCTGAATGACACAGTGTGGAGGTGTTGGCAGCATGAGGAGACCATATAGTGGCTGAATGACACAGTGTGGAGGTGTTGGCAGCATGAGGAGACCATATAGTGACTGAATGGCACAGCGTGGAGGTGTTGGCAGCATGAAGAGACCATATAGTGGATGAATGACACAGCTTGGACATGTTGGCAGCATGAGGAGACCATATAGTGGCTGAATGACACAGCGTGGAGGTGTTGGCAGCATGAGGAGACCATATAGTGGCTGAATGACACAGCGTGGAGGTATTGGCAGCACGAGGACACCATATAGTGGATGAATGACACAGCGTGGAGGTGTTGGCAGTATGAGGTGACCATATAGTGGATGAATGACACAGCGTGGAGGTGTTGGCAGCACGAGGAGACCATATAGTGGCTGAATTACACAGCGTGGAGGTGTTGGTAGCATGAGGAGACCATATAGTGGATGAATGACACAGCATGGACATGTTGGCAGCATGAGGAGATCATATAGTGGCTGAATGACACAGTGTGGAGGTGTTGGCAGCATGAGGAGACCATATAAAGGATGAATGACACAGCGTGGAGTGTTGGCAGCATGAGGAGACCATATAGTGGCTGAATGACACAGCGTGGAGGTGTTGGCAGCATGAGGAGACCATATAGTGGCTGAATGACACAGCGTGGAGGTGTTGGCAGCATGAGGAGACCATATAGTGGATGAATGACACAGCGTGGACATGTTGGCAGCATGAGGAGACCATATAGTGGATGAATGACACAGCGTAGACATGTTGGCAGCATGAGGAGACCATATAGTGGATGAATGACACAGCGTGGAGGTGTTGGCAGCATGAGGAGACCATATAGTGGCTGAATGGCACAGCATGGAGGTGGTGGCAGCATGAGGAGACCATATAGTGGCCGAATGACACAGCGTGGAGGTCTTGGCAGCAAGAGGACACCATATAGTGGATGAATGACACAGCTTGGAGGTGTTGGCAGCATGAGGAGACCATATAGTGGCTGAATGACACAGCGTGGAGGTGTTGGCACCATGAGGAGACCATATAGTGCCTGAATGACACAGCGTGGAGGTGTTGGCAGCATGAGGAGACCATATAGTGGCTGAATGACACAGTGTGGAGGTGTTGGCAGCATGAGGAGACCATATAGTGACTGAATGGCACAGCGTGGAGGTGTTGGCAGCATGAGGAGACCATATAGTGACTGAATGGCACAGCGTGGAGGTGTTGGCAGCATGAGGACACCATATAGTGGATGAATGACACAGCGTGGACATGTTGGCAGCATGAGGAGACCATATAGTGGCTGAATGACACAGCCTGGAGGTGATGGCAGCATGAGGAGACCATATAGTGGATGAATGACACAGCGTGGAGGTGTTGGCAGCATGAGGAGATCATATAGTGGCTGAATGACACAGCGTGGACATGTTGGCAGCATGAGGAGATCATATAGTGGCTGAATGACACAGCGTGGAGGTGTTGGCAGCATGAGGAGACCATATAGTGGCTGAATGACACAGCGTGGAGGTGTTGGCAGCATGAGGAGACCATATAGTGGCTGAATGACACAGCCTGGAGGTGATGGCAGCATGAGGAGACCATATAGTGGATGAATGACACAGCGTGGAGGTGTTGGCAGCATGAGGAGATCATATAGTGGCTGAATGACACAGCGTGGACATGTTGGCAGCATGAGGAGATCATATAGTGGCTGAATGACACAGCGTGGAGGTGTTGGCAGCATGAGGAGACCATATAGTGGCTGAATGACACAGTGTGGAGGTGTTGGCAGCATGAGGAGACCATATAGTGGCTGAATGACACAGCGTGGAGTTGGCTGATGCACTAGTACACTACACACCAGGGCTTCACAAAAAAAAAAAAATACACAATATGTGAAATTTTTGACAAAGATTTCTCATTGGCAGCACCCGCTATCCAAAAATTTGAAATTAACAGACCCAGGCCCCACCTCTGCGGCATCAGGAACCCATATATCGCCTGCATGACACAGCCTGGAGTTGGCTGATGCACCAGTACACACCAGGGCTTCACAATCCCCTCCAAAAAACAACAACATTTTAGAAATGTTTTAAAGAAATCCCTTTGTGTAAGAACAAGCGCATATCCAACAGTTCACAAGACCCTATAATGCAGGACGGGGGACCACCCAAAGACATTCTCCTCAAAAATAATAAACCGCACAATGTTTGACATTATTTTACAAAAACTAATTCAATATGTGTGTAAGCGCCTCTGTCTCCAAAAGATCAGATCCCCAAAGGACCCAAAATGATGAAGCAGAGTTAATCCCTGTCCGTATTTTTATTTTTTCATAAAAAAATCACCCGCAACAAGCGTTCCGTTGTGTAACGATTAACATTCTGGAAAATTCTATTTTATTACTGATAAAATTATCAGTAAATTAAAAAAAAAAACACTACCCAAGAGTGTATAATTACCCCATACATTACACCAGGAGCAGTCAGGAGTAGGCCTCAGCAGTACCCAAGAGTGTTTAATTACCCCATACATTACACCAGGAGCAGTCAGGAGTAGGCCTCAGCACTACCCAAGAGTGTATAATTACCCCATACATTACACCAGGAGCAGTCAGGAGTAGGCCTCAGCACTACCCAAGAGTGTTTAATTACCCCATACATTACACCAGGAGCAGTCAGGAGTAGGCCTCAGCACTACACAAGAGTGTTTAATTACCCCATACATTGCACCAGGAGCAGTCAGGAGTAGGCCTCAGCACTACCCAAGAGAGATTAATTACCCCATACATTACACCAGGAGCAGTCAGGAGTAGGCCTCAGCACTACCCAAGAGTGTTTAATTACCCCATACATTGCACCAGGAGCAGTCAGGAGTAGGCCTCAGCACTACCCAAGAGAGATTAATTACCCCATACATTACACCAGGAGCAGTCAGGAGTAGGCCTCAGCACTACCCAAGAGTGTATAATTACCCCATACATTACACCAGGAGCAGTCAGGAGTAGGCCTCAGCACTACCCAAGAGTGTTTAATTACCCCATACATTACACCAGGAGCAGTCAGGAGGAGGCCTCAGCAGTACCCAAGAGTGTTTAATTACCCCATACATTACACCAGGAGCAGTCAGGAGTAGGCCTCAGCAGTACCCAAGAGTGTATAATTACCTCATACATTACACCAGGAGCAGTCAGGAGTAGGCCTCAGCAGTACCCAAGAGTGTATAATTACCCCATACATTACACCAGGAGCAGTCAGGAGTAGGCCTCAGCAGTACCCAAGAGTGTTTAATTACCCCATACATTACACCAGGAGCAGTCAGGAGTAGGCCTCAGCACTACCCAAGAGTGTATAATTACCCCATACATTACACCAGGAGCAGTCAGGAGTAGGCCTCAGCACTACCCAAGAGTGTTTAATTACCCCATACATTACACCAGGAGCAGTCAGGAGTAGGCCTCAGCACTACCCAAGAGAGATTAATTACCCCATACATTACACCAGGAGCAGTCAGGAGTAGGCCTCAGCACTACCCAAGAGTGTATAATTACCCCATACATTACACCAGGAGCAGTCAGGAGTAGGCCTCAGCACTACCCAAGAGTGTTTAATTACCCCATACATTACACCAGGAGCAGTCAGGAGGAGGCCTCAGCAGTACCCAAGAGTGTTTAATTACCCCATACATTACACCAGGAGCAGTCAGGAGTAGGCCTCAGCAGTACCCAAGAGTGTATAATTACCTCATACATTACACCAGGAGCAGTCAGGAGTAGGCCTCAGCAGTACCCAAGAGTGTATAATTACCCCATACATTACACCAGGAGCAGTCAGGAGTAGGCCTCAGCAGTACCCAAGAGTGTTTAATTACCCCATACATTACACCAGGAGCAGTCAGGAGTAGGCCTCAGCAGTACCCAAGAGTGTATAATTACCCCATACATTACACCAGGAGCAGTCAGGAGTAGGCCTCAGCACTACCCAAGAGTGTATAATTACCCCATACATTACACCAGGAGCAGTCAGGAGTAGGCCTCAGCACTACCCAAGAGTGTTTAATTACCTCATACATTACACCAGGAGCAGTCAGGAGTAGGCCTCAGCACTACCCAAGAGTGTATAATTACCCCATACATTACACCAGGAGCAGTCAGGAGTAGGCCTCAGCACTACCCAAGAGTGTTTAATTACCCCATACATTACACCAGGAGCAGTCAGGAGTAGGCCTCAGCAGTACCCAAAAGTGTTTAATTACCCCATACATTACACCAGGAGCAGTCAGGAGTAGGCCTCAGCAGTACCCAAGAGTGTTTAATTACCCCATACATTACACCAGGAGCAGTCAGGAGTAGGCCTCAGCAGTACCCAAAAGTGTTTAATTACCCCATACATTACACCAGGAGCAGTCAGGAGTAGGCCTCAGCAGTACCCAAGAGTGTTTAATTACCCCATACATTACACCAGGAGCAGTCAGGAGTAGGCCTCAGCACTACCCAAGAGTGTATAATTACCCCATACATTACACCAGGAGCAGTCGAGAGTAGGCCTCAGCACTACCCAAGAGTGTATAATTACCCCATACATTACACCAGGAGCAGTCAGGAGTAGGCCTCAGCACTACCCAAGAGTGTTTAATTACCCCATACATTACACCAGGAGCAGTCAGGAGTAGGCCTCAGCACTACCCAAGAGTGTATAATTACCCCATACATTACACCAGGAGCAGTCAGGAGTAGGCCTCAGCACTACCCAAGAGTGTTTAATTACCCCATACATTACACCAGGAGCAGTCAGGAGTAGGCCCCAGCACTACCCAAGAGTGTATAATTACCCCATACATTACACCAGGAGCAGTCAGGAGTAGGCCTCAGCACTACCCAAGAGTGTATAATTACCCCATACATTACACCAGGAGCAGTCAGGAGTAGGCCTCAGCAGTACCCAAGAGTGTTTAATTACCCCATACATTACACCAGGAGCAGTCAGGAGTAGGCCTCAGCACTACCCAAGAGTGTATAATTACCCCATACATTACACCAGGAGCAGTCAGGAGTAGGCCTCAGCACTACCCAAGAGTGTTTAATTACCCCATACATTACACCAGGAGCAGTCAGGGGTAGGCCTCAGCAGTACCCAAGAGTGTTTAATTACCCCATACATTACACCAGGAGCAGTCAGGAGTAGGCCTCAGCAGTACCCAAGAGTGTATAATTACCCCATACATTACACCAGGAGCAGTCAGGAATAGGCCTCAGCACTACCCAAGAGTGTTTAATTACCCCATACATTACACCAGGAGCAGTCAGGAGTAGGCCTCAGCACTACCCAAGAGTGTATAATTACCCCATACATTACACCAGGAGCAGTCAGGAGTAGGCCTCAGCACTACCCAAGAGTGTTTAATTACCCCATACATTACACCAGGAGCAGTCAGGAGTAGGCCTCAGCACTACCCAAGAGTGTATAATTACCCCATACATTACACCAGGAGCAGTCAGGAGTAGGCCTCAGCACTACCCAAGAGTGTTTAATTACCCCATACATTACACCAGGAGCAGTCAGGAGTAGGCCTCAGCACTACCCAAGAGTGTATAATTACCTCATACATTACACCAGGAGCAGTCAGGAGTAGGCCTCAGCACTACCCTAGAGTGTTTAATTACCCCCCATACATTACACCAGGAGCAGTCAGGAGTAGGCCTCAGCACTACCCAAGAGTGTATAATTACCCCATACATTACACCAGGAGCAGTCAGGAGTAGGCCTCAGCACTACCCAAGAGTGTTTAATTACCCCGTACATTACACCGGGAGCAGTCAGGAGTAGGCCTCAGCAGTACCCAAGAGTGTTTAATTACCCCATACATTACACCAGGAGCAGTCAGGAGTAGGCCTCAGCAGTACCCAAGAGTGTTTAATTACCCCATACATTACACCAGGAGCAGTCAGGAGTAGGCCTCAGCAGTACCCAAGAGTGTTTAATTACCCCATAAATTACACCAGGAGCAGTCAGGAGTAGGCCTCAGCAGTACCCAAGAGTGTTTAATTACCCCATACATTACACCAGGAGCAGTCAGGAGTAGGCCTCAGCACTACCCAAGAGTGTTTAATTACCCCATACATTACACCAGGAGCAGTCAGGAGTAGGCCTCAGCAGTACCCAAGAGTGTTTAATTACCCCATACATTACACCAGGAGCAGTCAGGAGTAGGCCTCAGCAGTACCCAAGAGTGTATAATTACCTCATACATTACACCAGGAGCAGTCAGGAGTAGGCCTCAGCAGTACCCAAGAGTGTTTAATTACCCCATACATTACACCAGGAGCAGTCAGGAGTAGGCCTCAGCACTACCCAAGAGTGTATAATTACCCCATACATTACACCAGGAGCAGTCAGGAGTAGGCCTCAGCAGTACCCAAGAGTGTATAATTACCCCATACATTACACCAGGAGCAGTCAGGAGTAGGCCTCAGCACTACCCAAGAGTGTTTAATTACCCCATACATTACACCAGGAGCAGTCAGGAGTAGGCCTCAGCACTACCCAAGAGTGTGTAATTACCCCATACATTACACCAGGAGCAGTCAGGAGTAGGCCTCAGCACTACCCAAGAGTGTATAATTACCCCATACATTACACCAGGAGCAGTCAGGAGTAGGCCTCAGCACAACCCAAGAGTGTATAATTACCCCATACATTACACCAGGAGCAGTCAGGAGTAGGCCTCAGCACTACCCAAGAGTGATTAATTACCCCATACATTACACCAGGAGCAGTCAGGAGTAGGCCTCAGCAATACCCAAGAGTGTTTAATTACCCCATACATTACACCAGGAGCAGTCAGGAGTAGGCCTCAGCAGTACCCAAGAGTGTTTAATTACCCCATACATTACACCAGGAGCAGTCAGGAGTAGGCCTCAGCACTACCCAAGAGTGTATAATTACCTCATACATTACACCAGGAGCAGTCAGGAGTAGGCCTCAGCAGTACCCAAGAGTGTTTAATTACCCCATACATTACACCAGGAGCAGTCAGGAGTAGGCCTCAGCACTACCCAAGAGTGTATAATTACCTCATACATTACACCAGGAGCAGTCAGGAGTAGGCCTCAGCAGTAGCCAAGAGTGTTTAATTACCCCATACATTACACCAGGAGCAGTCTGGAGTAGGCCTCAGCACTACCCAAGAGTGTATAATTACCCCATACATTACACCAGGAGCAGTCAGGAGTAGGCCTCAGCACTACCCAAGAGTGTTTAATTACCCCATACATTACACCAGGAGCAGTCAGGAGTAGGCCTCAGCACTACCCAAGAGTGTATAATTACCCCATACATTACACCAGGAGCAGTCAGGAGTAGGCCTCAGCAGTACCCAAGAGTGTTTAATTACCCCATACATTACACCAGGAGCAGTCAGGAGTAGGCCTCAGCACTACCCAAGAGTGTATAATTACCCCATACATTACACCAGGGGCAGTCAGGAGTAGGCCTCAGCAGTACCCAAGAGTGTTTAATTACCCCATACATTACACCAGGAGCAGTCAGGAGTAGGCCTCAGCACTACCCAAGAGTGTTTAATTACCCCATACATTACACCAGGAGCAGTCAGGAGTAGGCCTCAGCACTACCCAAGAGTGTTTAATTACCCTACATTACACCAGGAGCAGTCAGGAGTAGGCCTCAGCACTACCCAAGAGTGTTTAATTACCCCATACATTACACCAGGAGCAGTCAGGAGTAGGCCACAGCACTACCCAAGAGTGTTTAATTACCCCATACATTACACCAGGAGCAGTCAGGAGTAGGCCTCAGCAGTACCCAAGAGTGTTTAATTACCCCACACATTACACCAGGAGCAGTCAGGAGTAGGCCTCAGCACTACCCAAGAGTGTTTAATTACCCCATACATTACACCAGGAGCAGTCAGGAGTAGGCCTCAGCAGTACCCAAGAGTGTTTAATTACCCCATACATTACACCAGGAGCAGTCAGGAGTAGGCCTCAGCACTACCCAAGAGTGTTTAATTACCCCATACATTACACCAGGAGCAGTCAGGAGTAGGCCTCAGCACTACCCAAGAGTGTTTAATTACCCCATACATTACACCAGGAGCAGTCAGGAGTAGGCCTCAGCACTACCCAAGAGTGTTTAATTACCCCATACATTACACCAGGAGCAGTCAGGAGTAGGCCTCAGCACTACCCAAGAGTGTTTAATTACCCCATACATTACACCAGGAGCAGTCAGGAGTAGGCCTCAGCAGTACCCAAGAGTGTTTAATTACCCCATACATTACACCAGGAGCAGTCAGGAGTAGGCCTCAGCACTACCCAAGAGTGTTTAATTACCTCATACATTACACCAGGAGCAGTCAGGAGTAGGCCTCAGCAGTACCCAAGAGTGTTTAATTACCCCATACATTACACCAGGAGCAGTCAGGAGTAGGCCTCAGCAGTACCCAAGAGTGTTTAATTACCCCATACATTACACCAGGAGCAGTCAGGAGTAGGCCTCAGCAGTACCCAAGAATGTTTAATTACCCCATACATTACACCAGGAGCAGTCAGGAGTAGGCCTCAGCACTACCCAAGAGTGTTTAATTACCCCATACATTACACCAGGAGCAGTCAGGAGTAGGCCTCAGCACTACCCAAGAGTGTTTAATTACCACTCATACATTACACCAGGAGCAGTCAGGAGTAGGCCTCAGCACTACCCAAGAGTGTTTAATTACCCCATACATTACACCAGGAGCAGTCAGGAGTAGGCCTCAGCACTACCCAAGAGTGTTTAATTACCTCATACATTACACCAGGAGCAGTCAGGAGTAGGCCTCAGCAGTACCCAAGAGTGTTTAATTACCCCATGCATTACACCAGGAGCAGTCAGGAGTAGGCCTCAGCACTACCCAAGAGTGTTTAATTACCTCATACATTACACCAGGAGCAGTCAGGAGTAGGCCTCAGCACTACCCAAGAGTGTATAATTACCCCATACATTACTCCAGGAGCAGTCAGGAGTAGGCCTCAGCAGTACCCAAGAGTGTTTAATTACCCCATACATTACACCAGGAGCAGTCAGGAGTAGGCCTCAGCACTACCCAAGAGAGATTAATTACCCCATACATTACACCAGGAGCAGTCAGGAGTAGGCCTCAGCACTACCCAAGAGTGTTTAATTACCCCATACATTACACCAGGAGCAGTCAGGAGTAGGCCTCAGCACTACCCAAGAGTGTATAATTACCCCATACATTACACCAGGAGCAGTCAGGAGTAGGCCTCAGCACTACCCAAGAGTGTATAATTACCTCATACATTACACCAGGAGCAGTCAAGAGTAGGCCTCAGCACTACCCAAGAGTGTTTAATTACCCCATACATTACACCAGGAGCAGTCAAGAGTAGGCCTCAGCACTACCCAAGAGTGTATAATTACCTCATACATTACACCAGGAGCAGTCAAGAGTAGGCCTCAGCACTACCCAAGAGTGTTTAATTACCCCATACATTACACCAGGTGCAGTCAGGAGTAGGCCTCAGCAGTACCCAAGAGTGTTTAATTACCTCATACATTACACCAGGAGCAGTCAGGAGTAGGCCTCAGCACTACCCAAGAGTGTTTAATTACTCCATACATGACACCAGGAGCAGTCAGGAGTAGGCCTCAGCACTACCCAAGAGTGTTTAATTACCCCATACATTACACCAGGAGCAGTCAGGAGTAGGCCTCAGCACTACCCAAGAGTGTTTAATTACCCCATACATTACACCAGGAGCAGTCAGGAGTAGGCCTCAGCAGTACCCAAGAGTGTTTAATTACCTCATACATTACACCAGGAGCAGTCAGGAGTAGGCCTCAGCACTACCCAAGAGTGTTTAATTACTCCATACATGACACCAGGAGCAGTCAGGAGTAGGCCTCAGCACTACCCAAGAGTGTTTAATTACCCCATACATTACACCAGGAGCAGTCAGGAGTAGGCCTCAGCACTACCCAAGAGTGTTTAATTACCCCATACATTACACCAGGAGCAGTCAGGAGTAGGCCTCAGCAGTATCCAAGAGTGTTTAATTACCCCATACATTACACCAGGAGCAGTCAGGAGTAGGTCTCAGCAGTACCCAAGAGTGTTTAATTACCCCATACATTACACCAGGAGCAGTCAGGAGTAGGCCTCAGCAGTACCCAAGAGTGTTTAATTACCCCATACATTACACCAGGAGCAGTCAGGAGTAGGCCTCAGCACTACCCAAGAGTGTTTAATTACCCCATACATTACACCAGGAGCAGTCAGGAGTAGGCCTCAGCAGTACCCAAGAGTGTTTAATTACCCCATACATTACACCAGGAGCAGTCAGGAGTAGGCCTCAGCAGTACCCAAGAGTGTTTAATTACCCCATACATTACACCAGGAGCAGTCAGGAGTAGGCCTCAGCAGTACCCAAGAGTGTTTAATTACCCCATACATTACACCAGGAGCAGTCAGGGGTAGGCCTCAGCACTACCCAAGAGTGTTTAATTACCCCATACATTACACCAGGAGCAGTCAGGAGTAGGCCTCAGCAGTACCCAAGAGTGTTTAATTACCCCATACATTACACCAGGAGCAGTCAGGAGTAGGCCTCAGCAGTACCCAAGAGTGTATAATTACCCCATACATTACACCAGGAGCAGTCAGGAGTAGGCCTCAGCAGTACCCAAGAGTGTTTAATTACCCCATACATTACACCAGGAGCAGTCAGGAGTAGGCCTCAGCAGTACCCAAGAGTGTTTAATTACCCCATACATTACACCAGGAGCAGTCAGGAGTAGGCCTCAGCAATACCCAAGAGTGTTTAATTACCTCATACATTACACCAGGAGCAGTCAGGAGTAGGCCTCAGCACTACCCAAGAGTGTTTAATTACCCCATACATTACACCAGGAGCAGTCAGGAGTAGGCCTCAGCACTACCAAAGAGTGTTTAATTACCCCATACATTACACCAGGAGCAGTCAGGAGTAGGCCTCAGCAGTACCCAAGAGTGTTTAATTACCCCATACATTACACCAGGAGCAGTCAGGAGTAGGCCTCAGCACTACCAAAGAGTGTTTAATTACCCCATACATTACACCAGGAGCAGTCAGGAGTAGGCCTCAGCACTACCCAAGAGTGTTTAATTACCCCCTACATTACACCAGGAGCAGTCAGGAGTATGCCTCAGCAGTACCCAAGAGTGTTTAATTACCCCATACATTACACCAGGAGCAGTCAGGAGTAGGCCTCAGCAGTACCCAAGAGTGTTTAATTACCCCATACATTACACCAGGAGCAGTCAGGAGTAGGCCTCAGCAGTACCCAAGAGTGTTTAATTACCCCATACATTACACCAGGAGCAGTCAGGAGTAGGCCTCAGCAGTACCCAACAGTGTTTAATTACCCCATACATTACACCAGGAGCAGTCAGGAGTAGGCCTCAGCACTACCCAAGAGTGTTTAATTACCCCATACATTACACCAGGAGCAGTCAGGAGTAGGCCTCAGCACTACCCAAGAGTGTTTAATTACCCCATACATTACACCAGGAGCAGTCAGGAGTAGGCCTCAGCAGTACCCAAGAGTGTTTAATTACCCCATACATTACACCAGGAGCAGTCAGGAGTAGGCCTCAGCACTACCCAAGAGTGTTTAATTACCCCATACATTACACCAGGAGCAGTCAGGAGTAGGCCTCAGCACTACCCAAGAGTGTTTAATTACCCCATACATTAAACCAGGAGCAGTCAGGAGTAGGCCTCAGCACTACCCAAGAGTGTTTAATTACCCCATACATTACACCAGGAGCAGTCAGGAGTAGGCCTCAGCAGTACCCAAGAGTGTTTAATTACCCCATACATTACACCAGGAGCAGTCAGGAGTAGGCCTCAGCACTACCCAAGAGTGTTTAATTACCCCATACATTACACCAGGAGCAGTCAGGAGTAGGCCTCAGCACTACCCAAGAATGTTTAATTACCCCATACATTACACCAGGAGCAGTCAGGAGTAGGCCTCAGCAGTACCCAAGAATGTTTAATTACCCCATACATTACACCAGGAGCAGTCAGGAGTAGGTCTCAGCACTACACAAGAGTGTATAATTACCCCATACATTACACCAGGAGCAGTCAGGAGTAGGCCTCAGCAGTACCCAAGAATGTTTAATTACCCCATACATTACACCAGGAGCAGTCAGGAGTAGGTCTCAGCACTACACAAGAGTGTTTAATTACCCCATACATTACACCAGGAGCAGTCAGGAGTAGGCCTCAGCACTACCCAAGAGTGTTTAATTACCCCATACATTACACCAGGAGCAGTCAGGAGTAGGCCTCAGCACTACTCAAGAGTGTTTAAATACCCCATACATTACACCAGGAGCAGTCAGGAGTAGGCCTCAGCAGTACCCAAGAGTGTTTAATTACCCCACACATTACACCAGGAGCAGTCAGGAGTAGGCCTCAGCACTACCCAAGAGTGTATAATTACCCCATACATTACACCAGGAGCAGTCAGGAGTAGGCCTCAGCACTACCCAAGAGTGTTTAATTACCCCATACATTACACCAGGAGCAGTCAGGAGTAGGCCTCAGCAGTACCCAACAGTGTTTAATTACCCCATACATTACACCAGGAGCAGTCAGGAGTAGGCCTCAGCACTACCCAAGAGTGTTTAATTACCCCATACATTACACCAGGAGCAGTCAGGAGTAGGCCTCAGCACTACCCAAGAGTGTTTAATTACCCCATACATTACACTAGGAGCAGTCAGGAGTAGGCCTCAGCACTACCCAAGAGTGTTTAATTACCTCATACATTACACCAGGAGCAGTCAGGAGTAGGCCTCAGCACTACCCAAGAGTGTATAATTACCCCATACATTACACCAGGAGCAGTCAGGAGTAGGCCTCAGCACTACCCAAGAGTGTATAATTACCCCATACATTACACCAGGAGCAGTCAGGAGTAGGCCTCAGCACTACCCAAGAGTGTATAATTACCCCATACATTACACCAGGAGCAGTCAGGAGTAGGCCTCAGCACTACCCAAGAGTGTTTAATTACCCCATACATTACACCAGGAGCAGTCAGGAGTAGGCCTCAGCACTACCCAAGAGTGTATAATTACCCCATACATTACACCAGGAGCAGTCAGGAGTAGGCCTCAGCACTACCCAAGAGTGTATAATTACCCCATACATTACACCAGGAGCAGTCAGGAGTAGGCCTCAGCACTACCCAAGAGTGTATAATTACCCCATACATTGCACCAGGAGCAGTCAGGAGTAGGCCTCAGCACTACCCAAGAGTGTTTAATAACCCCATACATTACACCAGGAGCAGTCAGGAGTAGGCCTCAGCAGTACCCAAGAGTGTTTAATTACCCCATACATTACACCAGGAGCAGTCAGGAGTAGGCCTCAGCACTACCCAAGAGTGTTTAATTACCCCATACATTACACCAGGAGCAGTCAGGAGTAGGCCTCAGCACTACCCAAGAGTGTTTAATTACCCCATACATTACACCAGGAGCAGTCAGGAGTAGGCCTCAGCACTACCCAAGAGTGTTTAATTACCCCATACATTACACCAGGAGCAGTCAGGAGTAGGCCTCAGCACTACCCAAGAGTGTATAATTACCCCATACATTACACCAGGAGCAGTCAGGAGTAGGCCTCAGCACTACCCAAGAGTGTTTAATTACCCCATACATTGCACCAGGAGCAGTCAGGAGTAGGCCTCAGCAGTACCCAAGAGTGTATAATTACCCCATACATTACACCAGGAGCAGTCAGGAGTAGGCCTCAGCACTACCCAAGAGTGTATAATTACCCCATACATTACACCAGGAGCAGTCAGGAGTAGGCCTCAGCAGTACCCAAGAGTGTTTAATTACCCCATACATTACACCAGGAGCAGTCAGGAGTAGGCCTCAGCAGTACCCAAGAGTGTTTAATTACCCCATACATTACACCAGGAGCAGTCAGGAGTAGGCCTCAGCAGTACCCAAGAGTGTATAATTACCCCATACATTACACCAGGAGCAGTCAGGAGTAGGCCTCAGCACTACCCAAGAGTGTTTAATTACCCCATACATTACACCAGGAGCAGTCAGGAGTAGGCCTCAGCAGTACCCAAGAGTGTATAATTACCCCATACATTACACCATGAGCAGTCAGGAGTAGGCCTCAGAAGTACCCAAGAGTGTAAAATTACCCCATACATTACACCAGGAGCAGTCAGGAGTAGGCCTCAGCAGTACCCAAGAGTGTTTAATTACCTCATACATTACACCAGGAGCAGTCAGGAGTAGGCCTCAGCAGTACCCAAGAGTGTATAATTACCCCATACATTACACCAGGAGCAGTCAGGAGTAGGCCTCAGCACTACCCAAGAGTGTTTAATTACCTCATACATTACACCAGGAGCAGTCAGGAGTAGGCCTCAGCAGTACCCAAGTGTGTTTAATTACCCCATACATTACACCAGGAGCAGTCAGGAGTAGGCCTCAGCAGTACCCAAGAGTGTTTAATTACCCCATACATTACACCAGGAGCAGTCAGGAGTAGGCCTCAGCACTACCCAAGAGTGTTTAATTACCTCATACATTACACCAGGAGCAGTCAGGAGTAGGCCTCAGCAATACCCAAGAGTGTTTAATTACCCCATACATTACACCAGGAGCAGTCAGGAGTAGGCCTCAGCACTACCCAAGAGTGTTTAATTACCCTACATTACACCAGGAGCAGTCAGGAGTAGGCCTCAGCACTACCCAAGAGTGTTTAATTACCCCATACATTACACCATGAGCAGTCAGGAGTAGGCCTCAGCAGTACCCAAGAGTGTATAATTACCCCATACATTACACCAGGAGCAGTCAGGAGTAGGCCTCAGCACTACCCAAGAGTGTTTAATTACCCCATACATTACACCAGGAGCAGTCAGGAGTAGGCCTCAGCACTACCCAAGAGTGTATAATTACCTCATACATTACACCAGGTGCAGTCAGGAGTAGGCCTCAGCACTACCCAAGAGTGTATAATTACCCCATACATTACACCAGGAGCAGTTAGGAGTAGGCCTCAGCAGTACCCAAGAGTGTATAATTACCCCATACATTACACCAGGAGCAGTCAGGAGTAGGCCTCAGCACTACCCAAGAGTGTATAATTACCCCATACATTACACCAGGAGCAGTCAGGAGTAGGCCTCAGCAGTACCCAAGAGTGTATAATTACCCCATACATTACACCAGGAGCAGTCAGGAGTAGGCCTCAGCACTACCCAAGAGTGTATAATTACCCCATACATTACACCAGGAGCAGTCAGGAGTAGGCCTCAGCAGTACCCAAGAGTGTATAATTACCCCATACATTACACCAGGAGCAGTCAGGAGTAGGCCTCAGCACTACCCAAGAGTGTATAATTACCTCATACATTACACCAGGAGCAGTCAGGAGTAGGCCTCAGCACTACCCAAGAGTGTTTAATTACCCCATACATTACACCAGGAGCAGTCAGGAGTAGGCCTCAGCAGTACACAAGAGTGTATAATTACCCCATACATTACACCAGGAGCAGTCAGGAGTAGGCCTCAGCAGTACACAAGAGTGTTTAATTACCCCATACATTACACTAGGAGCAGTCAGGAGTAGGCCTCAGCACTACCCAAGAGTGTTTAATTACCCCATACATTACACCAGGAGCAGTCAGGAGTAGGCCTCAGCACTACCCAAGAGTGTATAATTACCCCATACATTACACCAGGAGCAGTCAGGAGTAGGCCTCAGCACTACACAAGAGTGTATAATTACCCCATACATTACACCAGGAGCAGTCAGGAGTAGGCCTCAGCACTACCCAAGAGTGTATAATTACCCCATACATTACACCAGGAGCAGTCAGGAGTAGGCCTCAGCACTACCCAAGAGTGTATAATTACCTCATACATTACACCAGGAGCAGTCAGGAGTAGGCCTCAGCACTACCCAAGAGTGTATAATTACCCCATACATTACACCAGGAGCAGTCAGGAGTAGGCCTCAGCACTACCCAAGAGTGTATAATTACCTCATACATTACACCAGGAGCAGTCAGGAGTAGGCCTCAGCACTACCCAAGAGTGTTTAATTACCCCATACATTGCACCAGGAGCAGTCAGGAGTAGGCCTCAGCACTACCCAAGAGTGTTTAATTACCTCATACATTACACCAGGTGCAGTCAGGAGTAGGCCTCAGCAGTACCCAAGAGTGTTTAATTACCCCATACATTACACCAGGAGCAGTCAGGAGTAGGCCTCAGCAGTACCCAAGAGTGTATAATTACCCCATACATTACACCAGGAGCAGTCAGGAGTAGGCCTCAGCAGTACCCAAGATTGTTTAATTACCCCATACATTACACCAGGAGCAGTCAGGAGTAGGCCTCAGCACTACCCAAGAGTGTTTAATTACCCCATACATTACACCAGGAGCAGTCAGGAATAGGCCTCAGCACTACCCAAGAATGTATAATTACCCCATACATTACACCAGGAGCAGTCAGGAGTATGCCTCAGCAGTACCCAAGAGTGTATAATTACCCCATACATTACACCAGGAGCAGTCAGGAGTAGGCCTCAGCACTACCCAAGAGTGTTTAATTACCCCATACATTACACCAGGAGCAGTCAGGAGTAGGCCACAGCACTACCCAAGAGTGTTTAATTACCCCATACATTACACCAGGAGCAGTCAGGAGTAGGCCTCAGCACTACCCAAGAGTGTTTAATTACCCCATACATTGCACCAGGAGCAGTCAGGAGTAGGCCTCAGCACTACCCAAGAGTGTTTAATTACCCCATACATTACACCAGGAGCAGTCAGGAGTAGGCCTCAGCACTACCCAAGAGTGTTTAATTACCCCATACATTACACCAGGAGCAGTCAGGAGTAGGCCTCAGCACTACCCAAGAGTGTTTAATTACCCCATACATTACACCAGGAGCAGTCAGGAGTAGGCCTCAGCACTACCCAAGAGTGTATAATTACCCCATACATTACACCAGGAGCAGTCAGGAGTAGGCCTCAGCACTACCCAAGAGTGTTTAATTACCCCATACATTACACCAGGAGCAGTCAGGAGTAGGCCTCAGCACTACCCAAGAGTGTTTAATTACCCCATACATTACACCAGGAGCAGTCAGGAGTAGGCCTCAGCACTACCCAAGAGTGTTTAATTACCCCATACATTGCACCAGGAGCAGTCAGGAGTAGGCCTCAGCACTACCCAAGAGTGTTTAATTACCCCATACATTACACCAGGAGCAGTCAGGAGTAGGCCTCAGCAGTACCCAAGAGTGTATAATTACCCCATACATTGCACTAGGAGCAGTCAGGAGTAGGCCTCAGCACTACCCAAGAGTGTTTAATTACCCCATACATTACACCAGGAGCAGTCAGGAGTAGGCCTCAGCACTACCCAAGAGTGTATAATTACCCCATACATTGCACCAGGAGCAGTCAGGAGTAGGCCTCAGCAGTACCCAAGAGTGTATAATTACCCCATACATTACACCAGGAGCAGTCAGGAGTAGGCCTCAGCACTACCCAAGAGTGTTTAATTACCCCATACATTACACCAGGAGCAGTCAGGAGTAGGCCTCAGCCCTACCCAAGAGTGTTTAATTACCCCATACATTACACCAGGAGCAGTCAGGAGTAGGCCTCAGCACTAGCCAAGAGTGTATAATTACCCCATACATTACACCAGGAGCAGTCAGGAGTAGGCCTCAGCACTACCCAAGAGTGTATAATTACCTCATACATTACACCAGGAGCAGTCAGGAGTAGGCCTCAGCACTACCCAAGAGTGTTTAATTACCCCATACATTACACCAGGAGCAGTCAGGAGTAGGCATCAGCAGTACCCAAGAGTGTATAATTACCCCATACATTACACCAGGAGTAGGCCTCAGCAGTACCCAAGAGTGTTTAATTACCCCATACATTACACCAGGAGCAGTCAGGAGTAGGCCTCAGCAGTACCCAAGAGTGTTTAATTACCCCATACATTACACCAGGAGCAGTCAGGAGTAGGCCTCAGCAGTACCCAAGAGTGTATAATTACCCCATACATTACACCAGGAGCAGTCAGGAGTAGGCCTCAGCACTACCCAAGAGTGTTTAATTACCCCATACATTACACCAGGAGCAGTCAGGAGTAGGCCTCAGCACTACCCAAGAGTGTATAATTACCCCATACATTACACCAGGAGCAGTCAGGAGTATGCCTCAGCAGTACCCAAGAGTGTTTAATTACCCCATACATTACACCAGGAGCAGTCAGGAGTAGGCCTCAGCACTACCCAAGAGTGTTTAATTACCCCATACATTACACCAGGAGCAGTCAGGAGTAGGCCTCAGCACTACCCAAGAGTGTTTAATTACCCTACATTACACCAGGAGCAGTCAGGAGTAGGCCACAGCACTACCCAAGAGTGTTTAATTACCCCATACATTACACCAGGAGCAGTCAGGAGTAGGCCTCAGCACTACCCAAGAGTGTTTAATTACCCCATACATTGCACCAGGAGCAGTCAGGAGTAGGCCTCAGCACTACCCAAGAGTGTTTAATTACCCCATACATTACACCAGGAGCAGTCAGGAGTAGGCCTCAGCACTACCCAAGAGTGTTTAATTACCCCATACATTACACCAGGAGCAGTCAGGAGTAGGCCTCAGCAGTACCCAAGAGTGTTTAATTACCCCATACATTACACCAGGAGCAGTCAGGAGTAGGCCTCAGCACTACCCAAGAGTGTTTAATTACCCCATACATTACACCAGGAGCAGTCAGGAGTAGGCCTCAGCACTACCCAAGAGTGTTTAATTACCCCATACATTACACCAGGAGCAGTCAGGAGTAGGCCTCAGCACTACCCAAGAGTGTTTAATTACCCCATACATTGCACCAGGAGCAGTCAGGAGTAGGCCTCAGCACTACCCAAGAGTGTTTAATTACCCCATACATTACACCAGCAGCAGTCAGGAGTAGGCCTCAGCAGTACCCAAGAGTGTATAATTACCCCATACATTGCACTAGGAGCAGTCAGGAGTAGGCCTCAGCACTACCCAAGAGTGTTTAATTATCCCATACATTACACCAGGAGCAGTCAGGAGTAGGCCTCAGCACTACCCAAGAGTGTATAATTACCCCATACATTGCACCAGGAGCAGTCAGGAGTAGGCCTCAGCAGTACCCAAGAGTGTATAATTACCCCATACATTACACCAGGAGCAGTCAGAAGTAGGCCTCAGCACTACCCAAGAGTGTTTAATTACCCCATACATTACACCAGGAGCAGTCAGGAGTAGGCCTCAGCCCTACCCAAGAGTGTTTAATTACCCCATACATTACACCAGGAGCAGTCAGGAGTAGGCCTCAGCACTACCCAAGAGTGTATAATTACCCCATACATTACACCAGGAGCAGTCAGGAGTAGGCCTCAGCACTACCCAAGAGTGTATAATTACCTCATACATTACACCAGGAGCAGTCAGGAGTAGGCCTCAGCACTACCCAAGAGTGTATAATTACCTCATACATTACACCAGGAGCAGTCAGGAGTAGGCCTCAGCACTACCCAAGAGTGTTTAATTACCCCATACATTACACCAGGAGCAGTCAGGAGTAGGCCTCAGCACTACCCAAGAGTGTTTAATTACCTCATACATTACACCAGGAGCAGTCAGGAGTAGGCCTCAGCACTACCCAAGAGTGTTTAATTACCCCATACATTACACCAGGAGCAGTCAGGAGTAGGCCTCAGCAGTACCCAAGAGTGTATAATTACCCCATACATTACACCAGGAGCAGTCAGGAGTAGGCCTCAGCACTACCCAAGAGTGTATAATTACCCCATACATTACACCAGGAGCAGTCAGGAGTAGGCCTCAGCACTACCCAAGAGTGTATAATTACCCCATACATTGCACCAGGAGCAGTCAGGAGTAGGCCACAGCACTACCCAAGAGTGTTTAATTACCCCATACATTGCACCAGGAGCAGTCAGGAGTAGGCCTCAGCAGTACCCAAGAGTGTTTAATTACCCCATACATTACACCAGGAGCAGTCAGGAGTAGGCCTCAGCACTACCCAAGAGTGTATAATAACCCCATACATTACACCAGGAGCAGTCAGGAGTAGGCCTCAGCACTACCCAAGAGTGTATAATAACCCCATACATTACACCAGGAGCAGTCAGGAGTAGGACTCAGCACTACCCAAGAGTGTATAATTACCCCATACATTACACCAGGAGCAGTCAGGAGTAGGCCTCAGCAGTACCCAAGATTGTTTAATTACCCCATACATTACACCAGGAGCAGTCAGGAGTAGGCCTCAGCAGTACCCAAGAGTGTTTAATTACCCCATACATTACACCAGGAGCAGTCAGGAGTAGGCCTCAGCAGTACCCAAGAGTGTTTAATTACCCCATACATTACACCAGGAGCAGTCAGGAGTAGGCCTCAGCACTACCCAAGAGTGTTTAATTACCCCATACATTACACCAGGAGCAGTCAGGAGTAGGCCTCAGCACTACCCAAGAGTGTATAATTACCCCATACATTACACCAGGAGCAGTCAGGAGTAGGCCTCAGCACTACCCAAGAGTGTTTAATTACCCCATACATTACACCAGGAGCAGTCAGGAGTAGGCCTCAGCACTACCCAAGAGTGTATAATTACCCCATACATTACACCAGGAGCAGTCAGGAGTAGGCCTCAGCACTACCCAAGAATGTTTAATTACCCCATACATTACACCAGGAGCAGTCAGGAGTAGGCCTCAGCACTACACAAGAGTGTTTAATTACCCCATACATTACACCAGGAGCAGTCAGGAGTAGGCCTCAGCACTACCCAAGAGTGTATAATTACCCCATACATTACACCAGGAGCAGTCAGGAGTAGGCCTCAGCAGTACCCAAGAGTGTTTAATTACCCCATACATTACACCAGGAGCAGTCAGGAGTAGGCCTCAGCACTACCCAAGAGTGTTTAATTACCCCATACATTACACCAGGAGCAGTCAGGAGTAGGCCTCAGCACTACCCAAGAGTGTTTAATTACCCCATACATTACACCAGGAGCAGTCAGGAGTAGGCCTCAGCACTACCCAAGAGTGTTTAATTACCTCATACATTACACCAGGAGCAGTCAGGAGTAGGCCTCAGCACTACCCAAGAGTGTTTAATTACCCCATACATTACACCAGGAGCAGTCAGGAGTAGGCCTCAGCACTACCCAAGAGTGTTTAATTACCCCATACATTACACCAGGAGCAGTCAGGAGTAGGCCTCAGCAGTACCCAAGAGTGTATAATTACCCCATACATTACACCAGGAGCAGTCAGGAGTAGGCCTCAGCACTACCCAAGAGTGTTTAATTACCCCATACATTACACCAGGAGCAGTCAGGAGAAGGCCTCAGCACTACACAAGAGTGTGTAATTACCCCATACATTACACCAGGAGCAGTCAGGAGTAGGCCTCAGCAGTACCCAAGAGTGTTTAATTACCCCATACATTACACCAGGAGCAGTCAGGAGTAGGCCTCAGCACTACCCAAGAGTGTTTAATTACCCCATACATTACACCAGGAGCAGTCAGGAGTAGGCCTCAGCACTACCCAAGAGTGTTTAATTACCTCATACATTACACCAGGAGCAGTCAGGAGTAGGCCTCAGCACTACCCAAGAGTGTATAATTACCCCATACATTACACCAGGAGCAGTCAGGAGTAGGCCACAGCACTACCCAAGAGTGTATAATTACCCCATACATTGCACCAGGAGCAGTCAGGAGTAGGCCTCAGCAGTACCCAAGAGTGTTTAATTACCCCATACATTACACCAGGAGCAGTCAGGAGTAGGCCACAGCACTACCCAAGAGTGTTTAATTACCCCATACATTGCACCAGGAGCAGTCAGGAGTAGGCCTCAGCAGTACCCAAGAGTGTTTAATTACCCCATACATTACACCAGGAGCAGTCAGGAGTAGGCCTCAGCACTACCCAAGAGTGTATAATTACCCCATACATTACACCAGGAGCAGTCAGGAGTAGGCCTCAGCAGTACCCAAGAGTGTATAATTACCCCATACATTACACCAGGAGCAGTCAGGAGTAGGCCTCAGCACTACCCAAGAGTGTATAATTACCCCATACATTACACCAGGAGCAGTCAGGAGTAGGCCTCAGCACTACCCAAGAGTGTTTAATTACCCCATACATTACACCAGGAGCAGTCAGGAGTAGGCCTCAGCACTACCCAAGAGTGTATAATTACCCCATACATTGCACCAGGAGCAGTCAGGAGTAGGCCTCAGCACTACCCAAGAGTGTTTAATTACCCCATACATTACACCAGGAGCAGTCAGGAGTAGGCCTCAGCACTACCCAAGAGTGTTTAATTACCTCATACATTACACCAGGAGCAGTCAGGAGTAGGCCTCAGCACTACCCAAGAGTGTTTAATTACCCCATACATTACACCAGGAGCAGTCAGGAGTAGGCCACAGCACTACCCAAGAGTGTTTAATTACCCCATACATTGCACCAGGAGCAGTCAGGAGTAGGCCTCAGCAGTACCCAAGAGTGTTTAATTACCCCATACATTACACAAGGAGCAGTCAGGAGTAGGCCTCAGCACTACCCAAGAGTGTTTAATTACCCCATACATTACACCAGGAGCAGTCAGGAGTAGGCCTCAGCAGTACCCAAGAGTGTTTAATTACCCCATACATTACACCAGGAGCAGTCAGGAGTAGGCCTCAGCACTACCCAAGAGTGTTTAATTACCTCATACATTACACCAGGAGCAGTCAGGAGTAGGCCTCAGCACTACCCAAGAGTGTATAATTACCCCATACATTACACCAGGAGCAGTCAGGAGTAGGCCACAGCACTACCCAAGAGTGTTTAATTACCCCATACATTGCACCAGGAGCAGTCAGGAGTAGGCCTCAGCACTACCCAAGAGTGTTTAATTACCCCATACATTACACCAGGAGCAGTCAGGAGTAGGCCTCAGCACTACCCAAGAGAGTATAATTACCCCATACATTACACAAGGAGCAGTCAGGAGTAGGCCTCAGCACTACCCAAGAGTGTTTAATTACCCCATACATTGCACCAGGAGCAGTCAGGAGTAGGCCTCAGCAGTACCCAAGAGTGTATAATTACCCCATACATTACACCAGGAGCAGTCAGGAGTAGGCCTCAGCACTACCCAAGAGTGTATAATTACCCCATACATTGCACCAGGAGCAGTCAGGAGTAGGCCTCAGCAGTACCCAAGAGTGTTTAATTACCCCATACATTACACCAGGAGCAGTCAGGAGTAGGCCACAGCACTACCCAAGAGTGTTTAATTACCCCATACATTGCACCAGGAGCAGTCAGGAGTAGGCCTCAGCACTACCCAAGAGTGTATAATTACCCCATACATTACACCAGGAGCAGTCAGGAGTAGGCCTCAGCACTACCCAAGAGTGTTTAATTACCCCATACATTACACCAGGAGCAGTCAGGAGTAGGCCTCAGCAGTACCCAAGAGTGTTTAATTACCCCATACATTACACCAGGAGCAGTCAGGAGTAGGCCTCAGCACTACCCAAGAGTGTATAATTACCCCATACATTACACCAGGAGCAGTCAGGAGTAGGCCTCAGCAGTACCCAAGAGTGTTTAATTACCCCATACATTACACCAGGAGCAGTCAGGAGTAGGCCTCAGCAGTACCCAAGAGTGTTTAATTACCCCATACATTGCACTAGGAGCAGTCAGGAGTAGGCCTCAGCACTACCCAAGAGTGTTTAATTACCCCATACATTGCACTAGGAGCAGTCAGGAGTAGGCCTCAGCAGTACCCAAGAGGCTTTAATAACCCCTTACCTTGCCCGATCAATTGAGAGATCGAGCAATAACAGGTGTGTTATGGCCTCAGATGTCCTGGGCCGCACTAGCGCTCCCCTGAACGGATTAGCGTCTCTCTATCTTTCAAGGACAGGTGCGTGTTGCATGCTGAAACCAGTTCGTGATAGGGATCTGTGATTGCAATTATTTAATCTTAAAACGAGGAATTACCAGTAAGTGAGGGTCATAAACTGGCGTTTATTAAGTCCCTGCCCTTTGTACACACCGCCCGTCGCTATAAGCGATTGGATTAGTTAGTGAGTTGGTTAGTGAGGTCCTCGGATCGGCCCAGGCGGGGTAGGAGAAGGCCCTGGCAGAGTGCCGAGAATTTAACAATCATTGTTGAAATTTGCATTAAGCATGTATTTAGCTACTGCTAAACATCCAAAAATTTAAGGCCCAAGGCCAGGGGCACCAGGGAGGCAAGTAGTTCCTGAAAGACACAGAATGAGTCTGGAGCAGTCATTCGCAGTACCCAAGAGGGTTTCATAACCCCTTACATTTAAAGATCAATGTTTACATTTGCATTAAGCATGTATTTAGCTACTGCTAAACTTCAAAAAATGATAGGCCCAAGGTCAGAAGCATCAGTTTTCCCCATATTAGGAGCATAGTTGTCCCCCAGATTAGGCAGCATAGTTGTCCCCCAGATTAAGCAGCATAGATATCCCCCAGATTAGGAGCATACTTGTCCCTCAGAGTAGGCAGCATAGATGTCCCCCATATTAGGCAGCATAGATGTCACCCAGATTAGAAGCATAGTTGTCCCCCAGATTAGGCAGCATAGATGTCCCCAGATTAGGCAGCATAGATGTCCCCCAGATTAGGAGCATAGATGTCCCCCAGATTAGGAGCATAGATGTCCCCCAGATTAGGCATGATAGATGTCACCCAGATTAGGAGCATAGATGTCACCCAGATTAGGATTTTAGTTGTCCCTCAGAGTAGGAGCATAGTTGTCCCCCAGATTAGGAGCATAGTTGTCCCCCAGATTAGGCAGCATAGATGTCCCCCAGATTAGTAGCATAGTTGTCCCCCAGAATAGGCAGCATAGATGTCCCCAAGATTAGGAGCATACTTGTCCCCCAGATTAGGATCTTAGTTGTCCCCAGATCAGGAGCATAGTTGTCCCCCAGATTAGGAGCATAGATGTCCCCCAGATTAGGCAGCATAGATGTCACCCAGATTAGGCAGCATAGATGAACCCCAGATTAGGCAGCATAGATGTCCCCCAGATTAGGCAGCATAGATGTCCCCCAGATTAGGCAGCATAGATGTCACCCAGATTAGAAGCATAGTTGTCCCCCAGATTAGGCAGCATAGATGTCCCCAGATTAGGCAGCATAGATGTCCCCCAGATTAGGAGCATAGTTGTCCCCCAGATTAGGAGCATAGTTGTCCCCAGATTAGGAGCATAGATGTCCCCCAGATTAGGCATGATAGATGTCACCCAGATTAGGAGCATAGATGTCACCCAGATTAGGATTTTAGTTGTCCCCCAGATTAGGAGCATAGTTGTCCCCCAGATTAGGAGCATAGTTGTCCCCCAGATTAGGCAGCATAGTTGTCCCCCAGATTAGGCAGCATAGATGTCCCCCAGATTAGTAGCATAATTGTCCCCCAGAATAGGCAGCATAGATGTCCCCAAGATTAGGAGCATACTTGTCCCCCAGATTAGGAGCTTAGTTGTCCCCAGATCAGGAGCATAGTTGTCCCCCAGATTAGGAGCATAGATGTCCCCCAGATTAGGCAGCATAGATGTCACCCAGATTAGGCAGCATAGATGTCCCCCAGATTAGGCAGCATAGATGTCCCCCAGATTAGGCAGCATAGATGTCCCCCAGATTAGGCAGCATAGTTGTCACCCAGATTAGGCAGCATAGATGTCCACCAGATTAGGCAGCATAGATGTCCACCAGATTAGGCAGCATAGATGTCCCCCAGATTAGGTGCATACTTGTCCCCCAGATTAGGCAGCATAGATGTCCCCCAGATTAGGCAGCATAGATGTCCCCCAGATTAGGCAGCATAGTTGTCCCCCAATCAGCGCGGGACGGTCAGAGCCAATCAAAGGGCCGTATGTGGCAAGCGGGCCATACAATCCCCAGGTCTGCCCCAGAGGGTTTCATAACCAACCACAATAGAGAAAATTTTGTTGTAGGAGCATGGTGAATCTACTCAGACCCATCTGTCATTGGTGGCTGGAAATCCTGGCTGATCCATCCCTGATTCATCTTGACAAACGTCAGACTCTCCACATTTTTAGTGGACAGACGAGTTCGCCTTGGGGTGACTATGGCCCCGGCCGCACTAAACACCCGCTCTGATGGCACACTACTGGCCGGGCAGGACAGCTTTTCCAGGGCAAACTCCGCTAGTTGCGGCCATAAATCGAGTTTGGCTGCCCAGAAGTCCAGCGGATCTTCAATGGTTGTTGGCAGGGTCATGTCGAGGTAAGCCACCACCTGCTGGTTCAGGTCCTGCTCCATGTCCACCTGCTGCTGATGAGTAGCTTCACTATGCGGCTGAAGGAAGCTACTCATCAGCGACTGTAGACTCAGGCTGCTGCTGATTGAGCTGGTACTGCTCCAGCCACCCCTCCCCTCCCCAGCAGCCATGGCAGTGGAAGGTGAGGGCAGAGGGCCCCCCGAGTCAGACCTGCGAGTGGATGGACCATGTGGTCGATAGGCATCAACCAACAGACTACGTAGAAGCTTCCTGTAGTAGGTCAGTTTGTACTTCCTCTCAGTGGGTGTAAAAAAGGCCCCCATTCTGGGCCGGTAGCGAGGGTCTAATAAGGTGGAGATCCAGAAGTCATCCCGCTGACGAATTTTGACAATTCGGGGGTCACTACGCAAGCAACTGAGCATGCATCGTGCCATTTGTGACAGTGACTCACTGGGACTACCTGCCTCCATCTCCACTGCATACTGCCACGGTGTGTCTGGGTCCTCTGTCTCGCCTCCCTCGTAATAACCCTCCAGCTCCTCTGGCTGCTCCTGCTCCTCCTCTCCTGTCCAATGACCAGAAACACCGGCCATCTCATCCACCGTAAACTGTGCTCCGCTCTGCCCCTCATCATCCTCCTCCAGTTCATCCCCCACAGGACTCATGTAGCCTCATGTAGCCATTGCCGTGACCAGCCATGTTTTCAATAATTTTTTGAAGTAAATGTAGAAGTGGAATTACGTCGTTCATGGCGTAATTCGAGCGACTAAGAAAAAATGTGGCTTCCTCAAAGGGCCTCAGCAAACGGCAGGTGTCACGTATGAGCTGCCACTCGTTCACATTGAAGTTACACAGGGGAGTACTCCTATCTGCTTTTATCATCAAAAATCGGTGATGGCTTTTCTTTGTTCGTATAGTCTGTCCAACATATGGAGGGTGGAATTCCAACGTGTGGCAACGTCACAAATGAGACTATGTTGTGGGATACCGTTCTGACGCTGCAGATCAAGCAAAGTGTGCTTGGCGGTGTACAAGTGGCTGAAGTGCATGCACAGTTTCCTTGCCATTGTCAGGACGTCTTGCAAATGGTGTGAAGACTTCAGGAAGTGCTTGACAACCAGATTCAACACGTGTGCCATGCAGGGCGAATGGTTCACACTTCCTTGTCGCAGTGCGGCAACAATGTTCTTCCCATTGTCGGTCACCATGGTTCCCATTTCCAGATTTCGTGGAGTAAGCCATACTCGGATTTCTTCCCTAATGAACTTCAGCAGTTCCTCCCCTGTGTGACTCCGTTCGCCAAGGCAAACCATGTGAAGGACGGCTTGACACCGCTGTGCCCTACACACGTGGTACGAGATTTGGATGTGCAGTGGAGGCCGAGGACACGGGGGAGGAGGAGGCGCACACTGTAAAAGGACCAACTGCCTGGGAGCGAGAGCGTGGAGGAGGAAGCGGTGTGACCTGTCCAAGTTGCTGTTGTGGCTGTGCAGGAACAACATTTACCCAGTGGGCCATAAAAGACAAGTATTGTCCCTGCCCGTAGTTACAGCTCCACACATCGGCGCTGCCGTGCACTTTTGAACACACGGACAGGCTCAAGGACTGGCCCACCTTCTCTTGTTCAAACTTATGCAGGGCTGGTACTGACTTCTTCGCAAAGAAATGACGGCTAGGGACTCTCCACCTCGGCTCAAGCCATCAATTCCCTGAAAGCTGCAGAGTCCACCACTTGAAAAGGGAGGGACTGCAACACCAGCAACTTGGACAGGAGCACATTCAACTTCTGCGCCGTTGGATGAGTAGGCACATACTGTTGTCTCTTGGACATGGCTTCGCCGATCGATTGTTGGCGGAATGGCTGACTAGGAGTGGAGGAAGCAGGAGCACAAGAAGGAGGGTTTGACACAATGCTCCCTTCGGCTGAGGTGGTGGAGCCTTGGCTGCATGACGGAGGGAGCGGATGTCCACTGGGTGATGCGGCAGGCTGGAACCCTACATCAGAGCCACGGTTATCCCAGGCCGCTTTATGGTGGTGAATCATGTGTTGACGCAGGGCCGTGGTGCCGAGATTAGGACCCTGGCCACGTTCACTTTCTGCCGACAGATTTTGCAAGTAGCTGATTTTCCCACCCACAGTTCGCACTATTTCACTGTTATTGGTGCCGTCTCCAGGAACCCCTGTTCCACTACCTCCCTGAATGGTAGCTTGCCGCGAAGCAGGTGGTCTCCCCCTGGCACGTTTGGCTCCTGAATTTCCACTACTTCCACCACCACGCTGATTGTCTATGAGGCAGCAAGGCGGTAGCATGGTTGGCAAAGAGCAAATCTCTTCTCCTGATGATGATGAAGCCCCGGCTTCTGCACCCGGCTCCCAATTGCGATCGGCTTCATCATCATCAAAAGATGTGTGCACGTCACTGATGTCCTCCTCGTGTTCCACAACAGTGTCTGCCTCAGGACCCTGAACAATTGAAACACCGCCTCCCACGTCACTCTCCGCATCACTACTTGGCCGCCTTGCGGAGCAAGGGACACATGTCTCCTCACATTCTTGGCTGCCCATTAGATGCTGACTGTCCTCTATTACATCGTCCTCACTAAATAGTGGAGGTGAACCCAAAGCATGAGATACTTCTTTGGGAGAGGGAACAGCATAGGACAAAGGCAATGGAATTACGGGGACTGCTCCCGGGCCATGCCAACTGAGGGTTGTGTCCGAGGAACCCACCGACTCTTGACTGGGGTTGTCAGATGCCGCTTGTGATGATGGGGATGAGTGTGCAAACCAATTAACGAGGAGAGATGGGTCAACGACACGAACGCTGGGTGTTAACGGGAGCTCAGGCCTATTGCTGCGACTCCTGCTGCCACTCGCCCCAAGTCTGCCGCCAACTCTGCCTGACGTATGTAGGCCTCTGCCCCTTCTCTGTGCACGTCCTGGCACTTCCCTGCCTGACATACTTAGTTATTCTGTCTAGGGCCTATATACTTTGAAAGAACAGCCGTAAGTAATCGCCTGCTGCTGTTCTATACCCTCATAAACGCACTGACAGCTATCTGCCCCTCTCTGCTGCAATGCTCAATAACGGGAATAGGAGGTTTAGCAATCAATGATCCTTCTCAGAGTAACAGCACAGCACTCTGCACTCCTGCCTTTCCCTAATGCTGATGTGACTAGCAGTTGCAGTGTAACGCTGTGGTATGAGCTATTCACACACACACAGTCCCGTCCTCTCCATCTGACTGCATAGATGAAATGAAGAGAGGCAAGATGGCTGCCGATTATATAGGGGCTGTGACATCACAGGGGTCAGTGAACACTGATAGGCTGCATCTCACATGTGGTTCAGGGTCAGCCCGCCTACCTTCATTCCCGCCGCTGTTTCCCGCCCTCCCATAATCCCCTGCCCCATGTACTCACACGTGGATCCGCCATTTTAGGTCCACAATAGCCTGGAACGCTGTAAAATGGAGTTTAATAAAGCGATTCATGCGATAGAATCGCGTCGAAATTCGAACTTTTCATGAAATTCATAAGGAATTTGGGTTTGTCAAGTTCGATTCGCTCATCTCTAATGGCAGCTGTTGCACGCTTACTGGAAAAATCCGGTATAAAACCAGGGCGCCTTGATTTCCGCAATTCATTACTCGAAATGGTTCTATGTAACAACCTTTTTCATTTCCAAGACTCCTTCGTCCTTCAGATACAGGGCACAGCAATGGGGTCCAATGTGGCGCCCCCATATGCTAATATGCTAATGCATACATGGCTGACTTTGAAGATCGTTTCGTATACACTAATGAGGACTTTACCAAATACGCCACAATATGGAGACGTTATATCAATGATACATTTTCCGTGTGTGTGGGGGAGGGGGCACATTGGACTCTTTGCTGGAATTCTATAACTACCTCAACAATATCTGGTCAGATCTCCAGTTTACGTAAAAACAAAGCACAGAATCCGTTAGCTTCCTAGATACCACGGTCACAATACAACAAGACGGCACACTCCCCCTCCCCCCCCCCCCCGATGTATATACCAAACCCACTGATAGGAATCATTTATTGCATTATTACTGCTGTTATATACGACTGTTATCATTGTATTTGTTCCCATGATTTTATCTGCTGTTATATCCCTGCCGCCCTAATGTTATATACCACTGACGCCCTAATGTTATATACCACTGCCGCCCTAATGTTATATACCACTGCCGCCCTAATGTTATATACCACTGCCGCCCTAATGTTATATACCACTGCCGCCCTAATGTTATATACCACTGCCGCCCTAATGTTATATACCACTGCCGCCCTAATGTTATATATCACTGCCGCCCTAATGTTCTATATCACTGCCGCCCTAATGTTCTATATCACTGCCGCCCTAATGTTACATATCACTGCCGCCCTAATGTTACATATCACTGCCGCCCTAATGTTCTATATCACTGCCGCCCTAATGTTCTATATCACTGCCGCCCTAATGTTCTATATCACTGCCGCCCTAATGTTACATATCACTGCCGCCCTAATGTTACATATCACTGCCACCCTAATGTTATATCACTGCCGCCCTAATGTTCTATATCACTGCCGCCCTAATGTTCTATATCACTGCCGCCCTAATGTTACATATCACTGCCGCCCTAATGTTCTATATCACTGCCGCCCTAATGTTATATACCACTGCCGCCCTAATGTTCTATATCACTGCCGCCCTAATGTTACATATCACTGCCGCCCTAATGTTCTATATCACTGCCGCCCTAATGTTCTATATCACTGCCGCCCTAATGTTATATCACTGCCGCCCTAATGTTATATATCACTGCCGCCCTAATGTTCTATATCACTGCCACCCTAATGTTACATATCACTGCCGCCCTAATGTTCTATATCACTGCCGCCCTAATGTTATATCACTGCCGCCCTAATGTTATATATCACTGCCGCCCTAATGTTCTATATCACTGCCGCCCTAATGTTCTATATCACTGCCGCCCTAATGTTCTATATCACTGCCGCCCTAATGTTATACCACTGCCGCCCTAATGTTATATACCACTGTCGCCCTAATGTTCTACCCCATAACATAGATCCTATACATTCGTGTTACCGATGTCTGTCGCCTACTTGCCGGCCCATCATCCCTATGCAGATATGTCGGTCTTTTATAGTCGCCCTGGATCTTTTTCCGATGACATATGTCACTATTTCCAGTGTCCATTGCGATTGCTGCTTTTTCCTTAATACCTGATACCAGATATGTCACCTTGACTGATTATTTCATCCCGACATCATTTTGTTCCGACGTCTTCATGCTTTTTATGCACTGTTTACACATGATGTTATGATATCTGTTTTGTATAAACTTATTGGTATTTTTGTCATGATTTCCTAGATCTGATGAAGGTCAATGTTTGACCGAAAAGTTATCTCTAATTTTGGATTGCACATGAAATAAACACACATTCGCATTATCTGAGAGCTTGAGCACCAGCAAATTGATCAGGAGTGCCATATTCTACTACTAGAGCTAATAAAAGTGAGCCCATGGAACTCTCTGCACATGTTGCTGTGATGGAGGATTCTTTACTGTAAGAGCAGTGACACTATGGAGATCTCTGCATGATGTAATGATGGAGGATTCTTACTGTAAGAGCAGTGAGACTATGAAACTCTCTCCACATGATGCAATGACAGAGGATTCTTTACTGTAAGAGTAGTGACACTATGGAGCTCTCACCACAGTGAAGTGATGAAGGATTCTTAACTGTGATTACATTCCCACTATAGAGCTCTCTCCACGTGATGGATTATTTACAGTAAGAGCAGTGACACTATGAAACTCTTTCCACATAATGTAGCAAAGGAGGATTCTTTACTGTAATAACAGTGAGACTATAGCACTCTCTCCACATGATGTAGTGACGGAGGATTCTTTACTGTAAGAGCAGTGACACTATAGAGCTCTGTCCACATGATGTAATGATGGAGGATTCTTTCCTGTAAGAGCAGTGACACTATAGAGCTCTCTCCACATGATCTTGTGATTTCAGACTGAATAAAACATTTATTTTCTGACAGTATCAGATACACACCATCATTAGCGTATCCATACAAAGGACATTCAGTGGGGTGCGGCCCACACTAGAGACACCACATGTGGTGCGCTACACTGCAGATATCACATGGGGTGCACCAAACACTACAGATACCCCATGGGGTGCACCAAACACTACAGAGACCACATGTGGTGCGCTACACTGCAGATATCACATGGGGTGCACCAAACACTGCAGAGACCACATGGGGTGCACCAAACACTGCAGAGACCACATGGGGTGCACCAAACACTGCAGAGACCACATGGGGTGCACCAAACACTACAGAGACCACATGGGGTGCACCAAACACTGCAGAGACCACATGTGGTGCACCAAACACTGCAGAAACCACATGGGGTGCACCAAACACTGCAGAGACCACATGGGGTGCACCAAACACTACAGAGACCACATGGGGTGCACCAAACACTACAGAGACCACATGGGGTGCACCAAACACTACAGAGACCACATGTGGTGCACCAAACACTACAGAGACCACATGTGGTGCACCAAACACTGCAGAGACCACATGGGGTGCACCAAACACTACAGAGACCACATGGGGTGCACCAAACACTGCAGAGACCACATGGGGTGCACCAAACACTGCAGAGACCACATGGGGTGCACCAAACACTACAGAGACCACATGGGGTGCACCAAACACTGCGGAGACCACATGGGGTGCACCAAACACTGCAGAGACCACATGGGGTGCACCAAACACTACAGAGACCACATGTGGTGCGCTTCACTACAGAGACCACATGGGGTGCACCAAACACTGCAGAGACCACATGGGGTGCAGCAAACACTGCAGAGACCACATGGGGTGCACCAAACACTACAGAGACCACATGGGGTGCACCAAACACTACAGAGACCACATGGGGTGCACCAAACACTACAGAGACCACATGTGGTGCGCTTCACTACAGAGACCACATGGGGTGCACCAAACACTACAGAGACCACATGGGGTGCACCAAACACTGCAGAGACCACATGGGGTGCACCAAACACTACAGAGACCACATGTGGTGCGCTTCACTACAGAGACCACATGGGGTGCACCAAACACTACAGAGACCACATGGGGTGCACCAAACACTACAGAGACCACATGTGGTGCGCTTCACTACAGAGACGACATGGGGTGCACCAAACACTGCAGAGACCACATGGGGTGCAGCAAACACTGCAGAGACCACATGTGGTGCACCAAACACTACAGAGACCACATGGGGTGCACCAAACACTACAGAGACCACATGGGGTGCACCAAACACTAAAGAGACCACACAGGGTGCACCAAACACTACAGAGACCACACGGGGTGCACCAAACACTACAGAGACCACATGGGGTGCACCAAACACTACAGAGACCACATGTGGTGCGCTTCACTACAGAGACCACATGGGGTGCACCAAACACTACAGAGACCACATGGGGTGCACCAAACACTGCAGAGACCACATGTGGTGCACCAAACACTACAGAGACCACATGGGGTGCACCAAACACTAAAGAGACCACACGGGGTGCACCAAACACTACAGAGACCACACGGGGTGCACCAAACACTACAGAGACCACATGGGGTGCACCAAACACTACAGAGATCACATGGGGTGCACCAAACACTACAGAGACCACATGGGGTGCACCAAACACTACAGAGACCACATGGGGTGCACCAAACACTACAGAGACCACATGGGGTGCACCAAACACTACAGAGACCACATGGGGTGCACCAAACACTACAGAGACCACATGGGGTGCGCTTCACTACAGAGATCACATGGGGTGCACCAAACACTACAGAGACCACATGGGGTGCACCAAACACTACAGAGACCACATGGGGTGTGCTTCACTACAGAGACCACATGGGGTGCACCAAACACTACAGAGACCACATGGGGTGCACCAAACACTGCAGATATCACATGGGGTGCACCAAACACTACAGAGACCACATGGGGTGCACCAAACACTACAGAGACCACATGGGGTGCACCAAACACTACAGAGACCACATGTGGTGCGCTTCACTACAGAGACCACATGGGGTGCACCAAACACTACAGAGACCACATGGGGCACACCAAACACTACAGAGACCACACGGGGTGCACCAAACACTACAGAGACCACACGGGGTGCACCAAACACTACAGAGACCACACGGGGTGCACCAAACACTACAGAGACCACATGTGGTGCACCAAACACTACAGAGACCACATGGGGTGCACCAAACACTGTAGTGTTTGGTGCACCCCATGTGGTCTCTATAGTGTTTGGGGCACCCCATGTGGTCTCTGTAGTGTTTGGGGCACCCCATGTGGTCTCTGTAGTGTTAGGTGCACCCCATGTGGTCTCTATAGTGTTTGGGGCACCCCATGTGGTCTCTGTAGTGAAGCGCACCACATGTGGTCTCTGTAGTGTTTGGTGCACACCATGTGGTCTCTATAGAGACCACATGTGGTGCACCAAACACTGCAGAGACCACATGGGGTGCACCAAACACTGCAGAGACCACATGGGGTGCACCAAACACTACAGAGACCACATGTGGTGCACCAAACACTGCAGAGACCACATGGGGTGCACCAAACACTACAGAGACCACATGGGGTGCACCAAACACTACAGAGACCACATGGGGTGCACCAAACACTACAGAGACCACATGGGGTGCACCAAACACTACAGAGACCACATGGGGTGCACCAAACACTACAGAGACCACATGGGGTGCACCAAACACTACAGAGACCACATGGGGTGCACCAAACACTACAGAGACCACATGGGGTGCACCAAACACTACAGAGACCACATGGGGTGCACCAAACACTACAGAGACCACATGGGGTGCACCAAACACTACAGAGACCACATGGGGTGCACCAAACACTACAGAGACCACATGGGGTGCACCAAACACTACAGAGACCACATGGGGTGCACCAAACACTACAGAGACCACATGGGGTGCACCAAACACTACAGAGACCACATGGGGTGCACCAAACACTACAGAGACCACATGGGGTGCACCAAACACTACAGAGACCACATGGGGTGCACCAAACACTACAGAGACCACATGGGGTGCACCAAACACTGCAGAGACCACATGGGGTGCACCAAACACTACAGAGACAACATGGGGTGCACCAAACACTGCAGAGACCACATGGGGTGCACCAAACACTACAGAGACCACATGGGGTGCACCAAACACTACAGAGACCACATGGGGTGCACCAAACACTGCAGAGACCACATGGGGTGCACCCCACATAGCAGAGACTAGTAGATCTAGTACAAGTTCTGAAATAAGTTGTGTGTGTGATATAAAGAAACGTGACGCCATATATGAGCCCGCAGTCATAACCTCTTATATTTACATTATACCGCCCATATACATATTTACACGTTAAGCAAAATAAAGGTATTTGTTCAAAATTGGTTGAAATGTCCGAATATATAATTATATTAAATATCACCCCGTATAAATTATCCCCACCGCAGGGCAGTACAATGGATACATATTCCCACACAGGAGATGATCTGTGGCTGGCAGTGTCTGGCAGCGGCAGAGTCTTGTGCTTCTAACAGTTGAGGTTTTCTTGCTCCTCCGTCTGTCGTAACATCAGCTGCTGCTCGTAGTACAGACTCTTGGCGTAATTTATCTCCTGCGATATCTTCACAGCGAGCGCCTCCGACTTCACGTGAACCTAAAAGAACAAACAGAAGGTTCCGGAAACATCAGCGTCTGCGTCCTGTATGATAGAACAGCTCTAAGTGTATACGTCCAGGCTGCAATACCAGTCATGACCAGTGAGGATGAGTGGCACTGTCCTGGACAAAAAATAGAAAAGCCCTCCTAACATCTCCCAGTACGTAACATAGTGTGAACAGGGATGAAAGAAAGATGGCGGCTTTATACTCACTATATACTCGTATACTCTACTCACTATATACTCTTATACTCTACTCACTATATACTCATATACTCTACTCACTATATACTCATATATTCTACTCACTATATACTCATATACTCCACTCACTATATACTCCTATACTCTACTCACTATATACTCTACTCACTATATACTCATATACTCTACTCACTGTATACTATACTCACTATATACTCATATACTCCACTCACTATATACTCATATACTCCACTCACTATATACTCATTTACTCTACTCACTATATACTCATACACTATACTCACTATATACCCTGTGATACTCCGTATCCAATAACCTATAGGGGTCGATGCAGATTGGCGCTTACCATGGGTTTCTGGTGTGACGGCCCTGGTATCGCAATCCCACTACTTGTTGTCTCTGCCTTCTTAGTCAGCTGAACATAAATTTTCCCATGATCCTTTGAAACAAGACAGTGATAGAGATCGTCGTACTTAATTTCCAAAAAGATGGCATCGCGGTCCACATATTCGCCCCATTTCAAGAAGTAGACAGCTTTAGATGAGATGAGGACACAGTAACTGTCGATGTGTTCAACCGCAATGAAACTGTGAAAAGAACGAGAGAATTCAACATGGTGGACAAGACAAACACAGCTAAACTTCCAGCATCCAATATGGAGGCCGACTGATACAGCTAAACTTCCAGGATCCAATATGGAGGCCGACTTATACAGCCAGGATCCAATATGGAGGCCGACTTATACAGCCAGGATCAAATATGGAGGCCGACTTATACAGCCAGGATCCAATATGGAGACCGACTTATACAGCCAGGATCCAATATGGAGACCGACTTATACAGCCAGGATCCAATATGGAGACCGACTTATACAGCCAGGATCCAATATGGAGGCCGACCTATACAAACAGGATCCAATATGGAGGCCGACTTATACAGACAGGATCCAATATGGAGGCCGACTTATACAGACAGGATCAAATATGGATAGATATAAAAGAAAAAACAAGGTGCGCTCCTAGTGCAGGCGGTTTAGGGTAATAACAATGTGCACCAAAAAATGAGAGGCTTACCAGATGCTGTTGTGCTCAGGGCTGACGTGTAGACTCGCAGTGGTAGTTGGTGCTCAGCAGCCACGGTGTCCTTTCCAGATGCCTCAAGGTCAGCTGGACGCAGTGTAATAGAGTACGTGGATCAATTCCAAAAAGAAGGACTTTCCATACAGCTTCTCCTCCCAGGAAAGATGCAAGGCAGCCGTCCTCAGTGTAAAACAAAGAACTTTATTTGCAACAATAGTTTCGAGCCCGTACTCTTCGTCAGTCATACTGTCAGATTATCCAAAAAACAACACTTAAAAAGCAACATTTATAAAGCTTGGGGAGAGAATTACAACCGGGTTAAAAGGTCACCATACAATAATTAAACATGTAAAACCAATTGGATTAGATTAAAACAGAACATAAAAGCCAATCCATAGTATAATCCATATGGCACACAACATAAAGAAAATATTACCCAAGGGGGGGAGCTATATAATGTAATATGGAGAGAGGCCCACCGCCCAGGTGGACTCATATAATAGTCTCCACCACTTCGTTGAGTCCTTTCGGGGAGATAGTAGACAGTTTGTACATCCAGAAGATTTCCTTCTTTTTTAGTATTTCAAAACCATTCGCCGTATCGCTGGGTATGTGGTCGATTGGCATGACTGAAATGAGATTTTCACCCCCTGGATGTAAAATGGCACAGTGCCTGGATATGCTGTGAAGCATGAAATGATTCCTTATGTTTTGCCTGTGCTTATTCATGCGGTTCCGCAGTGGCTGGATGGTCCGTCCACATATTGTAATCCACAGGTACAAATAGATCACAAAGGAGGACTGGCATGTCAGCCTGTATTTTACATTGAATTTCTCTCCAGTCTGGTGGGAGCAAAATTCCCTGGTCCCATTTTTTATCTCTTTACAGCACAAACATCTTTTATGGTTGCATTTAATTGATCCAGGTGGTAATGTGGGATTGGTATTGGGAATTTTGTGCTGTTTAATAATACTCGGGGCAAGGATGTTCTTAAGTGTTGGTGCTCTTCTATATGTGATCTGTGGCATACTAGGTAACTTGTTACTGAGTAGGTCGTCAATGTGCCAATGACTACCCAGAATCCTTTTAATTTCTGCGGCATTTGCAGTACATGGTGATAACATTTAGTTTTTGTCTCTCATTGGCATCTATGTCCACACTTTTTATTTTGTCCGGTTTAAACACTCCTTCTCAGGATTTTGTCTTGAACTTTTTTGTATGCATCCTTGATGATGGACTCCGGATAATTTTTTTCTTTAAACCGGTTAGATAGAATTTTGGCCTGTTCTTTGAAGGTGCCGTCATCCGTGCAATTTTTTCGTACTCTTTTGTATTGTCCATAGGGGACATTCTTCAGCCACTGTTTATAGTGGGCGATGTGATAGTCAAGATAACTATTCACATCCACCTGCTTAAAGTGTGTAGATGTAATAAAATTCTCTTTATCGTGGGAGATGCTGAGGTCAAGAAAATGTACTTGTTGCTCGCTCATCTCCAGAGTGAACTTGATGCCCCATAGATTATTATTCTGTTTTTCCAGGAATCCCTCAATTGATTATTTCGGTCCTTTCCACAGGAAAAAAAGATCATCGATATGGACAAAAAAAGTTGGATATGTGTGTGGTGAGACTTCCAAATTATTGGTAATATGCTCCTTTTCAAAGACCCCCATAAAGAGGTTGGCGTAGGCTGGGGCCACTTTGGACCCCATAGCGGTACCTTTCCGTTGATGATAGGTCTCACCGTTATGAAGAAAATAATTATTTTCCAGAATGAATCTTAGCCCTCTGAGTATGAAGTCTTTGTGTGGCTGTGTAAGTTCCGGGTCAGCTTCCAGAAATTCCTTCATGCATCTTAACCCAATGTCATGACTGATGTTAGTATATAGGGATGTTACGTCACATGTAATAAGAAATAAACCCGGTTCCCATCTCATGGTCATGAGTTTTTCTATTATTTCTAATTACATGTGACGTAACATCCCTATATACTAACATCAGTCATGACATTGGGTTAAGATGCATGAAGGAATTTCTGGAAGCTGACCCGGAACTTACACAGCCACACAAAGACTTCATACTCAGAGGGCTAAGATTCATTCTGGAAAATAATTATTTTCTTCATAACGGTGAGACCTATCATCAACGGAAAGGTACCGCTATGGGGTCCAAAGTGGCCCCAGCCTACGCCAACCTCTTTATGGGGGTCTTTGAAAAGGAGCATATTACCAATAATTTGGAAGTCTCACCACATATCCAACTTTTTTTGGCCATATCGATGATCTTTTTTTCCTGTGGAAAGGACCGAAATAATCAATTGAGGGATTCCTGGAAAAACAGAATAATAATCTATGGGGCATCAAGTTCACTCTGGAGATGAGCGAGCAACAAGTACATTTTCTTGACCTCAGCATCTCCCACGATAAAGAGAATTTTATTACATCTACACACTTTAAGCAGGTGGATGTGAATAGTTATCTTGACTATCACATCGCCCACTATAAACAGTGGCTGAAGAATGTCCCCTATGGACAATACAAAAGAGTACGAAAAAATTGCACGGATGACGGCACCTTCAAAGAACAGGCCAAAATTCTATCTAACCGGTTTAAAGAAAAAAATTATCCGGAGTCCATCATCAAGGATGCATACAAAAAAGTTCAAGACAAAATCCTGAGAAGGAGTGTTTAAACCGGACAAAATAAAAAGTGTGGACATAGATGCCAATGAGAGACAAAAACTAAATGTTATCACCATGTACTGCAAATGCCGCAGAAATTAAAAGGATTCTGGGTAGTCATTGGCACATTGACGACCTACTCAGTAACAAGTTACCTAGTATGCCACAGATCACATATAGAAGAGCACCAACACTTAAGAACATCCTTGCCCCGAGTATTATTAAACAGCACAAAATTCCCAATACCAATCCCACATTACCACCTGGATCAATTAAATGCAACCATAAAAGATGTTTGTGCTGTAAAGAGATAAAAAATGGGACCAGGGAATTTTGCTCCCACCAGACTGGAGAGAAATTCAATGTAAAATACAGGCTGACATGCCAGTCCTCCTTTGTGATCTATTTGTACCTGTGGATTACAATATGTGGACGGACCATCCAGCCACTGCGGAACCGCATGAATAAGCACAGGCAAAACATAAGGAATCATTTCATGCTTCACAGCATATCCAGGCACTGTGCCATTTTACATCCAGGGGGTGAAAATCTCATTTCAGTCATGCCAATCGACCACATACCCAGCGATACGGCGAATCGTTTTGAAATACTAAAAAAGAAGGAAATCTTCTGGATGTACAAACTGTCTACTATCTCCCCGAAAGGACTCAACGAAGTGGTGGAGACTATTATATGAGTCCACCTGGGCGGTGGGCCTCTCTCCATATTACATTATATAGCTCCCCCCCTTGGGTAATATTTTCTTTATGTTGTGTGCCATATGGATTATACTATGGATTGGCTTTTATGTTCTGTTTTAATCTAATCCAATTGGTTTTACATGTTTAATTATTGTATGGTGACCTTTTAACCCGGTTGTAATTCTCTCCCCAAGCTTTATAAATGTTGCTTTTTAAGTGTTGTTTTTTGGATAATCTGACAGTATGACTGACGAAGAGTACGGGCTCGAAACTATTGTTGCAAATAAAGTTCTTTGTTTTACACTGAGGACGGCTGCCTTGCATCTTTCCTGGGAGGAGAAGCTGTATAGAAAGTCCTTCTTTTTGGAATTGATCCATGTACTCTAGGATCCAGTATGGAGGCCGACTGATACAGCTAAACTTCCAGGATCCAATATGGAGGCCGACTGATACAGCTAAACTTCCAGGATCCAATATGGAGGCCGACTGATACAGCTAAACTTCCAGGATCCAATATGGAGGCCGACTGATACAGCTAAACTTCCAGGATCCAATATGGAGGCCGACTGATACAGCTAAACTTCCAGGATCCAATATGGAGGCCGACTGATACAGCTAAACTTCCAGGATCCAATATGGAGGCCAATATGTAAACACACATCACCCATCTCTCCTGACTCCTCCATACACAGATTCCCCCTGGTGAATAGATGTCCCCCCCAACCCCAGTGAACAGATCGTGCACAGACACCACCATGTCAGGGGCCCCAGGGCAAAAAGATTAAGATCTCGGTCACTTACAACTCGTCCTGGATGTTGTCAGTCAGTCTGAACAGCTGCTCCTGCCCCTCAGCTTGGGTTTGGGAATATCTGGGGAGAAGACCCTGAGGACTGGAGGAGCATCGCGGCCTCCGCACCCTCTGGACTTGCATCCTAAAAAGAGAAGAACCTTCAGATCATCAGAAATCCCTCAGATCTACAACGAGAACCGATCTCGAGATACATTTATCATGATGGAGCAGTGATCTGGAGGAGTATATAACATTTATCATGATGGAGCAGTGATCTGGAGGAGTATATAACATTTATCATGATGGAGCAGTGATCTGGAGGAGTATATAACATTTATCATGATGGAGCAGTGATCTGGGGGAGTATATAACATTTATCATGATGGGGCAGTGATCTGGGGGAGTATATAACATTTATCATGATGGAGCAGTGATCTGGAGGAGTATATAACATTTATCATGATGGGGCAGTGATCTGGGGGAGTATATAACATTTATCATGATGGAGCAGTGATCTGGAGGAGTATATAACATTTATCATGATGGAGCAGTGATCTGGGGGAGTATATAACATTTATCATGATGGAGCAGTGATCTGGAGGAGTATATAACATTTATCATGATGGAGCAGTAATCTGGAGGAGTATATAACATTTATCATGATGGGGCAGTGATCTGGAGGAGTATATAACATTTATCATGATGGAGCAGTGATCTGGAGGAGTATATAACATTTATCATGATGGAGCAGTGATCTGGAGGAGTATATAACATTTATCATGATGGAGCAGTGATCTGGAGGAGTATATAACATTTATCATGATGGGGCAGTGATCTGGAGGAGTATATAACATTTATCATGATGGGGCAGTGATCTGGGGGAGTATATAACATTTATCATGATGGAGCAGTGATCTGGGAGGAGTATATAACATTTATCATGATGGAGCAGTGATCTGGGAGGAGTATATAACATTTATCATGATGGAGCAGTGATCTGGAGGAGTATATAACATTTATCATGATGGAGCAGTGATCTGGAGGAGTATATAACATTTATCATGATGGAGCAGTGATCTGGGGGAGTATATAACATTTATCATGATGGAGCAGTGATATGGAGGAGTATATAACATTTATCATGATGGAGCAGTGATCTGGAGGAGTATATAACATTTATCATGATGGAGCAGTGATCTGGAGGAGTATATAACATTTATCATGATGGAGCAGTGATCTGGGGGAGTATATAACATTTATCATGATGGAGCAGTGATCTGGAGTATATAACATTTATCATGATGGAGCAGTGATCTGGGGGAGTATATAACATTTATCATGATGGGGCAGTGATCTGGAGGAGTATATAACATTTATCATGATGGAGCAGTGATGTGGAGGAGTATATAACATTTATCATGATGGAGCAGTGATCTGGGGGAGTATATAACATTTATCATGATGGAGCAGTGATCTGGGAGGAGTATATAACATTTATCATGATGGAGCAGTGATCTGGAGGAGTACATAACATTTATCATGATGGAGCAGTGATCTGGAGGAGTATATAACATTTATCATGATGGAGCAGTGATCTGGAGGAGTATATAACATTTATCATGATGGAGCAGTGATCTGGAGGAGTATATAACATTTATCATGATGGAGCAGTGATCTGGGGGAGTATATAACATTTATCATGATGGGGCAGTGATCTGGAGGAGTATATAACATTTATCATGATGGAGCAGTGATCTGGAGGAGTATATAACATTTATCATGATGGGGCAGTGATCTGGGGGAGTATATAACATTTATCATGATGGAGCAGTGATCTGGAGGAGTATATAACATTTATCATGATGGAGCAGTGATCTGGGGGAGTATATAACATTTATCATGATGGAGCAGTGATCTGGAGGAGTATATAACATTTATCATGATGGAGCAGTAATCTGGAGGAGTATATAACATTTATCATGATGGGGCAGTGATCTGGAGGAGTATATAACATTTATCATGATGGAGCAGTGATCTGGAGGAGTATATAACATTTATCATGATGGAGCAGTGATCTGGAGGAGTATATAACATTTATCATGATGGAGCAGTGATCTGGAGGAGTATATAACATTTATCATGATGGGGCAGTGATCTGGAGGAGTATATAACATTTATCATGATGGGGCAGTGATCTGGGGGAGTATATAACATTTATCATGATGGAGCAGTGATCTGGAGGAGTATATAACATTTATCATGATGGAGCAGTGATCTGGAGGAGTATATAACATTTATCATGATGGAGCAGTGATCTGGAGGAGTATATAACATTTATCATGATGGAGCAGTGATATGGAGGAGTATATAACATTTATCATGATGGAGCAGTGATCTGGAGGAGTATATAACATTTATCATGATGGAGCAGTGATCTGGAGGAGTATATAACATTTATCATGATGGAGCAGTGATCTGGGGGAGTATATAACATTTATCATGATGGAGCAGTGATCTGGAGTATATAACATTTATCATGATGGAGCAGTGATCTGGGGGAGTATATAACATTTATCATGATGGGGCAGTGATCTGGAGGAGTATATAACATTTATCATGATGGAGCAGTGATGTGGAGGAGTATATAACATTTATCATGATGGAGCAGTGATCTGGGGGAGTATATAACATTTATCATGATGGAGCAGTGATCTGGGAGGAGTATATAACATTTATCATGATGGAGCAGTGATCTGGAGGAGTACATAACATTTATCATGATGGAGCAGTGATCTGGGAGGAGTATATAACATTTATCATGATGGAGCAGTGATCTGGAGGAGTATATAACATTTATCATGATGGAGCAGTGATCTGGAGGAGTATATAACATTTATCATGATGGAGCAGTGATCTGGAGGAGTATATAACATTTATCATGATGGAGCAGTGATCTGGAGGAGTATATAACATTTATCATGATGGAGCAGTGATCTGGGGGAGTATATAACATTTATCATGATGGAGCAGTGATCTGGAGGAGTATATAACATTTATCATGATGGGGCAGTGATCTGGGGGAGTATATAACATTTATCATGATGGAGCAGTGATCTGGAGGAGTATATAACATTTATCATGATGGAGCAGTGATCTGGAGGAGTATATAACATTTATCATGATGGAGCAGTGATCTGGAGGAGTATATAACATTTATCATGATGGGGGCAGTGATCTGGAGGAGTATATAACATTTATCATGATGGAGCAGTGATCTTGGGGAGTATATAACATTTATCATGATGGGGGCAGTGATCTGGAGGAGTATATAACATTTATCATGATGGAGCAGTGATCTGGAGGAGTATATAACATTTATCATGATGGGGCAGTGATCTGGAGGAGTATATAACATTTATCATGATGGAGCAGTGATCTGGGGGAGTATATAACATTTATCATGATGGAGCAGTGATCTGGAGGAGTATATAACATTTATCATGATGGAGCAGTGATCTGGAGGAGTATATAACATTTATCATGATGGAGCCGTGATCTGGAGGAGTATATAACATTTATCATGATGGAGCAGTGATCTGGAGGAGTATATAACATTTATCATGATGGAGCAGTGATCTGGAGGAGTATATAACATTTATCATGATGGAGCAGTGATCTGGAGGAGTATATAACATTTATCATGATGGAGCAGTGATCTGGGGGAGTATATAACATTTATCATGATGGAGCAGTGATCTGGAGTATATAACATTTATCATGATGGAGCAGTGATCTGGAGGAGTATATAACATTTATCATGATGGAGCAGTGATCTGGAGGAGTATATAACATTTATCATGATGGAGCAGTGATCTGGGGAGTATATAACATTTATCATGATGGAGCAGTGATCTGGGGGAGTATATAACATTTATCATGATGGAGCAGTGATCTGGAGGAGTATATAACATTTATCATGATGGAGCAGTGATCTGGAGGAGTATATAACATTTATCATGATGGAGCAGTGATCTGGAGGAGTATATAACATTTATCATGATGGAGCAGTGATCTGGAGGAGTACATAACATTTATCATGATGGAGCAGTGATCTGGAGTATATAACATTTATCATGATGGGGCAGTGATCTGGAGTATATAACATTTATCATGATGGAGCAGTGATCTGGAGTATATAACATTTATCATGATGGAGCAGTGATCTGGAGTATATAACATTTATCATGATGGGGCAGTGATCTGGAGGAGTATATAACATTTATCATGATGGAGCAGTGATCTGGGGGAGTATATAACATTTATCATGATGGAGCCGTGATCTGGGGGAGTATATAACATTTATCATGATGGAGCCGTGATCTGGAGGAGTATATAACATTTATCATGATGGAGCAGTGATCTGGAGGAGTATATAACATTTATCATGATGGAGCAGTGATCTGGGGGAGTATATAACATTTATCATGATGGAGCAGTGATCTGGAGGAGTATATAACATTTATCATGATGGAGCAGTGATCTGGGAGGAGTATATAACATTTATCATGATGGAGCAGTGATCTGGAGGAGTACATAACATTTATCATGATGGAGCAGTGATCTGGAGGAGTATATAACATTTATCATGATGGAGCCGTGATCTGGAGGAGTATATAACATTTATCATGATGGAGCAGTGATCTGGAGGAGTATATAACATTTATCATGATGGGGGCAGTGATCTGGGGGAGTATATAACATTTATCATGATGGAGCAGTGATCTGGGAGGAGTATATAACATGTATCATGATGGAGCAGTGATCTGGAGGAGTATATAACATTTATCATGATGGAGCAGTGATCTGGAGGAGTATATAACATTTATCATGATGGAGCAGTGATCTGGAGGAGTATATAACATTTATCATGATGGAGCAGTGATCTGGAGGAGTATATAACATTTATCATGATGGGGCAGTGATCTGGGGGAGTATATAACATTTTATCATGATGGAGCAGTGATCTGGAGGAGTATATAACATTTATCATGATGGAGCAGTGATCTGGGGGAGTATATAACATTTATCATGATGGAGCAGTGATCTGGAGGAGTATATAACATTTATCATGATGGAGCAGTGATCTGTAGTATATAACATTTATCATGATGGAGCAGTGATCTGGAGGAGTATATAACATTTATCATGATGGAGCAGTGATCTGGGAGGAGTATATAACATTTATCATGATGGAGCAGTGATCTGGAGGGAGTATATAACATTTATCATGATGGAGCAGTGATCTGGGGGAGTATATAACATTTACCATGATGGAGCAGTGATCTGGAGGAGTATATAACATTTATCATGATGGAGCAGTGATCTGGAGGAGTATATAACATTTATCATGATGGAGCAGTGATCTGGAGGAGTATATAACATTTATCATGATGGAGCAGTGATCTGGGGGAGTATATAACATTTATCATGATGGGGCAGTGATCTGGAGGAGTATATAACATTTATCATGATGGAGCAGTGATCTGGGGGAGTATATAACATTTATCATGATGGAGCCGTGATCTGGGGGAGTATATAACATTTATCATGATGGAGCCGTGATCTGGAGGAGTATATAACATTTATCATGATGGAGCAGTGATCTGGAGGAGTATATAACATTTATCATGATGGAGCAGTGATCTGGGGGAGTATATAACATTTATCATGATGGAGCAGTGATCTGGAGGAGTATATAACATTTATCATGATGGAGCAGTGATCTGGCAGGAGTATATAACATTTATCATGATGGAGCAGTGATCTGGAGGAGTACATAACATTTATCATGATGGAGCAGTGATCTGGGGGAGTATATAACATTTATCATGATGGAGCAGTGATCTGGAGGAGTATATAACATTTATCATGATGGAGCAGTGATCTGGGGGAGTATATAACATTTATCATGATGGAGCAGTGATCTGGAGGAGTATATAACATTTATCATGATGGAGCAGTGATCTGTAGTATATAACATTTATCATGATGGAGCAGTGATCTGGGGGAGTATATAACATTTATCATGATGGAGCAGTGATCTGGAGGAGTATATAACATTTATCATGATGGAGCAGTGATATGGAGGAGTATATAACATTTATCATGATGGAGCAGTGATCTGGAGGAGTATATAACATTTATCATGATGGAGCAGTGATCTGGAGGAGTATATAACATTTATCATGATGGAGCAGTGATCTGGAGGAGTATATAACATTTATCATGATGGAGCAGTGATCTGGGAGGAGTATATAACATTTATCATGATGGAGCAGTGATCTGGAGGAGTATATAACATTTATCATGATGGAGCAGTGATCTGGGGGAGTATATAACATTTACCATGATGGAGCAGTGATCTGGAGGAGTATATAACATTTATCATGATGGAGCAGTGATCTGGAGGAGTATATAACATTTATCATGATGGAGCAGTGATCTGGAGGAGTATATAACATTTATCATGATGGAGCAGTTGATCTGGGGGAGTATATAACATTTATCATGATGGAGCAGTGATCTGGAGGAGTATATAACATTTATCATGATGGAGCAGTGATCTGGGGGAGTATATAACATTTATCATGATGGAGCAGTGATCTGGAGGAGTATATAACATTTATCATGATGGAGCAGTGATCTGGAGTATATAACATTTATCATGATGGAGCAGTGATCTGGAGTATATAACATTTATCATGATGGAGCAGTGATCTGGGGGAGTATATAACATTTATCATGATGGAGCAGTGATCTGGGGGAGTATATAACATTTATCATGATGGAGCAGTGATCTGGAGTATATAACATTTATCATGATGGAGCAGTGATCTGGAGTATATAACATTTATCATGATGGAGCAGTGATCTGGGGGAGTATATAACATTTATCATGATGGGGCAGTGATCTGGAGGAGTATATAACATTTATCATGATGGAGCAGTGATCTGGGGGAGTATATAACATTTATCATGATGGAGCAGTGATCTGGAGGAGTATATAACATTTATCATGATGGAGCAGTGATCTGGAGGAGTATATAACATTTATCATGATGGAGCAGTGATCTGGAGGAGTATATAACATTTATCATGATGGAGCAGTGATCTGGAGGAGTATATAACATTTATCATGATGGAGCAGTGATCTGGGGGAGTATATAACATTTATCATGATGGAGCAGTGATCTGGGGGAGTATATAACATTTATCATGATGGAGCAGTGATCTGGAGGAGTATATAACATTTATCATGACGGAGCAGTGATCTGGAGGAGTATATAACATTTATCATGATGGAGCAGTGATCTGGAGGAGTATATAACATTTATCATGATGGAGGCAGTGATCTGGAGGAGTATATAACATTTATCATGATGGAGCAGTGATCTGGAGGAGTATATAACATTTATCATGATGGAGCAGTGATCTGGAGGAGTATATAACATTTATCATGATGGAGCAGTAATCTGGAGGAGTATATAACATTTATCATGATGGAGCAGTGATCTGGAGGAGTATATAACATTTATCATGATGGAGCAGTGATCTGGAGGAGTATATAACATTTATCATGATGGAGCAGTGATCTGGAGGAGTATATAACATTTATCATGATGGAGCAGTGATCTGGAGGAGTATATAACATTTATCATGATGGAGCCGTGATCTGGGAGGAGTATATAACATTTATCATGATGGAGCCGTGATCTGGGGGAGTATATAACATTTATCATGATGGAGCAGTGATCTGGGGGAGTATATAACATTTATCATGATGGAGCAGTGATCTGGGGGGAGTATATAACATTTATCATGATGGAGCAGTGATCTGGAGGAGTATATAACATTTATCATGATGGAGCAGTGATCTGGGGGAGTATATAACATTTATCATGATGGAGCAGTGATCTGGAGGAGTATATAACATTTATCATGATGGAGCAGTGATCTGGAGGAGTATATAACATTTATCATGATGGAGCAGTGATCTGGAGGAGTATATAACATTTATCATGATGGAGCAGTGATCTGGAGGAGTATATAACATTTATCATGATGGAGCAGTGATCTGGGAGGAGTATATAACATTTATCATGATGGAGCAGTGATCTGGGAGGAGTATATAACATTTATCATGATGGAGCAGTGATCTGGAGGAGTATATAACATTTATCATGATGGAGCAGTGATCTGGGAGGAGTATATAACATTTATCATGATGGAGCAGTGATCTGGAGGAGTATATAACATTTATCATGATGGAGCAGTGATCTGGGGGAGTATATAACATTTATCATGATGGAGCAGTGATCTGGGAGGGAGTATATAACATTTATCATGATGGAGCAGTGATCTGGAGGAGTATATAACATTTATCATGATGGAGCAGTGATCTGGAGGAGTATATAACATTTATCATGATGGAGCAGTGATCTGGGGAGTATATAACATTTATCATGATGGAGCAGTGATCTGGAGGGAGTATATAACATTTATCATGATGGAGCAGTGATCTGGAAGGAGTGATTGAGTATAACATTTATCATGATGGGGCAGTGATCTGGGGGGAGTATATAACATTTATCATGATGGAGCAGTGATCTGGGAGGAGTATATAACATTTATCATGATGGAGCAGTGATCTGGGAGGAGTATATAACATTCATCATGATGGAGCAGTGATCTGGAGGAGTATATAACATTTATCATGATGGGGCAGTGATCTGGGGAGTATATAACATTTATCATGATGGAGCAGTGACCTGGGAGGAGTATATAACATTTATCATGATGGGGGCAGTGATCTGGGGAGTATATAACATTTATCATGATGGAGCAGTGATCTGGGGGAGTATATAACATTTATCATGATGGAGCAGTGATCTGGAGGAGTATATAACATTTATCATGATGGAGCAGTGATATGGAGGAGTATATAACATTTATCATGATGGAGCAGTGATCTGGAGGAGTATATAACATTTATCATGATGGAGCAGTGATCTGGGGGAGTATATAACATTTATCATGATGGAGCAGTGATCTGGAGTATATAACATTTATCATGATGGAGCAGTGATCTGGGGGAGTATATAACATTTATCATGATGGGGCAGTGATCTGGAGGAGTATATAACATTTATCATGATGGAGCAGTGATGTGGAGGAGTATATAACATTTATCATGATGGAGCAGTGATCTGGGGGAGTATATAACATTTATCATGATGGAGCAGTGATCTGGGAGGAGTATATAACATTGATCATGATGGAGCAGTGATCTGGAGGAGTATATAACATTTATCATGATGGAGCAGTGATCTGGAGGAGTATATAACATTTATCATGATGGAGCAGTGATCTGGGGGAGTATATAACATTGATCATGATGGAGCAGTGATCTGGAGGAGTATATAACATTTATCATGATGGAGCAGTGATCTGGAGGAGTATATAACATTTATCATGATGGAGCAGTGATCTGGAGGAGTATATAACATTTATCATGATGGAGCAGTGATCTGGAGGAGTACATAACATTTATCATGATGGAGCAGTGATCTGGAGGAGTATATAACATTTATCATGATGGAGCAGTGATCTGGAGGAGTATATAACATTTATCATGATGGAGCAGTGATCTGGAGGAGTATATAACATTTATCATGATGGAGCAGTGATCTGGAGGAGTATATAACATTTATCATGATGGAGCAGTGATCTGGAGGAGTATATAACATTTATCATGATGGAGCAGTGATCTGGAGGAGTATATAACATTTATCATGATGGAGCCGTGATCTGGGGGAGTATATAACATTTATCATGATGGAGCAGTGATCTGGAGGAGTATATAACATTTATCATGATGGAGCAGTGATCTGGAGTATATAACATTTATCATGATGGGGCAGTGATCTGGGGGAGTATATAACATTTATCATGATGGAGCAGTGATCTGGAGTATATAACATTTATCATGATGGAGCAGTGATCTGGGGGAGTATATAACATTTATCATGATGGAGCCGTGATCTGGAGGAGTATATAACATTTATCATGATGGAGCAGTGATCTGGAGTATATAACATTTATCATGATGGGCAGTGATCTGGAGTATTATAACATTTATCATGATGGAGCAGTGATCTGGAGTATATAACATTTATCATGATGGAGCAGTGATCTGGAGTATATAACATTTATCATGATGGGGCAGTGATCTGGAGGAGTATATAACATTTATCATGATGGAGCAGTGATCTGGGGGAGTATATAACATTTATCATGATGGAGCCGTGATCTGGAGGAGTATATAACATTTATCATGATGGAGCCGTGATCTGGAGGAGTATATAACATTTATCATGATGGAGCAGTGATCTGGAGGAGTATATAACATTTATCATGATGGAGCAGTGATCTGGGGGAGTATATAACATTTATCATGATGGAGCAGTGATCTGGAGGAGTATATAACATTTATCATGATGGAGCAGTGATCTGGGAGGAGTATATAACATTTATCATGATGGAGCAGTGATCTGGAGGAGTATATAACATTTATCATGATGGAGGCAGTGATCTGGGAGGAGTATATAACATTTATCATGATGGAGCAGTGATCTGGAGGAGTATATAACATTTATCATGATGGAGCAGTGATCTGGAGGAGTATATAACATTTATCATGATGGAGCAGTGATCTGGAGGAGTATATAACATTTATCATGATGGAGCAGTGATCTGGAGAGTATATAACATTTATCATGATGGAGCAGTGATCTGGAGGAGTATATAACATTTATCATGATGGAGCAGTGATCTGGGGGAGTATATAACATTTATCATGATGGAGCAGTGATCTGGAGGAGTATATAACATTTATCATGATGGAGCAGTGATCTGGGGGAGTATATAACATTTATCATGATGGAGCAGTGATCTGGAGGAGTATATAACATTTATCATGATGGAGCAGTGATCTGGGAGGAGTATATAACATTTATCATGATGGAGCAGTGATCTGGAGGAGTATATAACATTTATCATGATGGAGCAGTGATCTGGAGGAGTATATAACATTTATCATGATGGAGCAGTGATCTGGAGGGAGTATATAACATTTATCATGATGGAGCAGTGATCTGGAGGAGTATATAACATTTATCATGATGGAGCAGTGATCTGGGGGAGTATATAACATTTATCATGATGGAGCAGTGATCTGGAGGAGTATATAACATTTATCATGATGGAGCAGTGATCTGGGGAGTATATAACATTTATCATGATGGAGCAGTGATCTGGAGGAGTATATAACATTTATCATGATGGAGCAGTGATCTGGAGGAGTATATAACATTTATCATGATGGAGCAGTGATCTGGGAGGAGTATATAACATTTATCATGATGGAGCAGTGATCTGGAGTATATAACATTTATCATGATGGAGCAGTGATCTGGAGTATATAACATTTATCATGATGGAG